>NC_080720.1:8230851-8270851 GCF_019097595.1 Hemibagrus wyckioides
ATGCGATACAGAAAGTTTTAATAAGAAAGCAAAAGAAACACTCTCTGACCAATTACAAGGTCAAACACATAAGTTTTCACATTAGTCACCCTTTGATTAGCTTTAGTCAGATGCTCCTTTACAGTCCTATTAAGTCAGATGATAAATAGCCAAGGAGAAAAAAAGTCCTTATTTTCAGTGTTGTGGTTAATCGTGTTCAGACATTTCTGTATCAGGAAGCCCTAGGAAGCCTGAGGAGATTAAAACTGCTTTTAAAACATGGAAGATTTAGAGATTTAGAAGATTGTTCACGTTGCAAGATTTATAGGAATTTGAATAATAAATATTATTAATAATAATAATAATATATTAATATACAGTATATACATGACAAGTTTGTTTAACTTAATGACCTAGAAATAATGCATTTTTTAGTTAAAAACACGTTTATTTCCAGTTTTCGTATTTCAGTGTGATCTCAGATCTCTGGAGGCCATGTGGTGGGAGATCGTTTTTACAGGGCGTGCTTATTTTGTCCATACATGTTTTCTGAATGTTTGTTTACATTTTGGAGAAAAATCTATTGGACATCTGTTGTGTTGTTTTGTTATTCGTTTAATTGTGAGGAACACATCATTGTTATATATAGGTCCTGATAAATAAGAACATAGAACATATGATGTATTGCACATACACGTGTTTAATCTACAGCTTCAGTTATTGAAAGATATATGGTGTTATAACCTTTATTATAACATTTAGGCTTTTACAGCACCAGTGACTCAGCTGTTCAGATAGCCAGGGGGAATTAATTTCACAACCTGGATGCTAATGCACTGTACAAAGCGCCGGGGTTGAGTGATATAACGTGCTACAAGGACAAGTTGCATAATGCATAATAAAGATTGCTGTAAACCTAATTATTTATGTTTGTTCATAAGTAATTATAACAATATCGACAATGGCTTATTAATGTCGAGAATGTTTTCATAGTTAGCTGTAGAAAGAGTAACCGAGCCTCTTTAACTGAGATGAATGATCATGGACTTTGTGACTCACCACAGATGCAGGATTAAAAACAAAAATAATCTAAATAAAGAAAGGATAAAAGTCGAGTAAAATAAAAAAGCTTAAATGGTTTTAGTGACTTAATTCCATCTTCAGTCTAACCTGAAGTACCGCAGCTCAAATGATAACAGTGTTCACCATCTGATCTGTAATCAGCAGTGTTGTGCATGTCAGTGACAAACATTAAACTTTCTATTAATCCATAGTTTTTAATATAAGTAGTTTCATGTCACTTTCCTATTAATCAAACAGTCTTGTAGGTCTAATCAAATGCAGCAGGCGCAATTACAATCATCGCTAATGACAGTCTATGCTCAATTACTTATTAATATAAATATAAATTCTACTTTAGCAATCAACTTTGTGTGTGTGTGTGTGTGTGTGTGTGTGTGTGTGTGTGTGTGGTGGGTGTGTGTGCTTCACAGATCTATCTTCACAAATGCAAGTGTCATGATAAAGGGAATTCACCAACATGAGTCCCAGAACAAAGCATTTAATTCTTTTAAACCCTTTTAATGTTGTTCAAAACAATCTAATTCTTATTATGGCTTATGTTATAACACCTTTTTTTATATCATACCATTTTCGTCTATTTTTCCTTAATAGTTTATAAGACAATGAATAATAAATAAATAAATGAATAAATGAATAAATGAATAAATGAATAAATAAATAAATAAATGCTAGCAAGAAACCAGAAAGTACAAACTCCTCTGTTCTAAAAGATTTTCCTATGGTGAAAATCTACCGACTGTTTAATGTTTTTCTTTCTCTAATTATCCCCCCACCCCTTAATCTGTTTGTTATTAGCTGTATGTGAAGCATACATTATCACATTATGACTTCCTAGTCCCTAGGAATGAGATGCTATGTATTGGATAACATATCAGAACACACACTTTAATATAACCTTTAATACACTTGAATGACAGAAGGCACAACTTTCAGATCTGTAGTTTGGAGCGATCAGATTAGAGAATTCAACAACACTGTGGTGTGCAATAATTAATACAGAAAACTTCAACGGTAGATGAGTTAATTACTCGAAGATTCCGGTCCCTTTTGTATCTTCTCAGCAGCCTTTTTTGATCGTTTCAGCTAAAATATTCATTCCCTATTTTTCACGACAGATCTAATTTAACTCAGGAAGATTGCAGGAGCAATCTGTGATCATTCTTCTTGACATATCTTTAATAATTCCAAATAATGGCAAATATCAGCCAGATGTTAGACAATGCCTTCTTCAGCTCAGGTTTGAAGACTGACGAGGTCAAAACTGTTTTTCTTTATTTTTTTGGTAGTTATCCTGATATCCAGGTTTGATCATTAATTAATTAGATTAATTGATTTAGACAACCTCCCCCCAAAAACAAAACCAGGTGTAATGTACTTGTCACTAGGAACCTTTACTGGTGATTCTGTCAGTGTAGTAGAAGTGCTGCAGTAATAAAATGTATGATTTATGAGTTAATGGATAGAACAACCAGTCCAGTACTTGTAAATGATGCCAGGGACACTTTATGATTTATTTGTTTTTAGGTTTAAACACAGACTAAGAACATTATGTCTCGTATAACAGTTTTATGACTGCTTCATTGACGTACTTCCCACACTGATGACTAAATGTTATATGTATATTATAAGTAAGGAATAAAATACTATTGGACAATATGGTTAAAGAAAAATAATTGACCTGACTTTAAGTATACTCTCATAACAGTGCACCCTAAAGTTTTCCTCTTTCTCCATAGCAATTTATTTATTGCTTAATTAACGTAGTGCCAATATCGTGTGTGTTCCTGTTATTTCCTGTGTAGTTCCTATTACTTCCATTATAGCAGCTATAAACGAGCACTGATGTTAGGAAAGCCTTTGTAAATGTGAAATAAATATCTCTGTACAGTAAATATCAATAAATTTTATTGAACTCCTCAAGATTTGAAGAATCTCTGTTGGATGGTGTTATCCCAGTGTGAAGGTGTTTCTTTAGTGTGGATGTATTCAAATGTGTCTGAGCTGAAAGGTGTTTCCCCAAGGCAGAGGTTTTGGATTTTGTTTCCATAATATGGATGTGCTTTATACAATGCAGATGTGTTTGAAGTGTGTTTCGTCAATTTGGATGTTTTGTAGGTGTTTCCACAATGCAGATGTGTTTGAAGGTGTTTCCTCAGTGCAGATGTGTTTGAAGGTCTTTCCTCAGTGCAGATGTGTTTGAAGGTCTTGCCTCAGTGCAGATGTGTTTGAAGGTATTTCCTCAGTGCAGATGTGTTTGAAGGTCTTGCCTCAGTGCAGATGTGTTTGAAGGTATTTCCTCAGTGCAGATGTGTTTGAAAGTGTTTCCACAATGCAGACGTGTTTGAAGGTGTTTCCTCAGTGCAGATGTGTTTGAAAGTGTTTCCACAATGCAGATGTGTTTGAAGGTGTTTCCTCAGTGCAGATGTGTTTGAAGGTCTTTCCTCAGTGCAGATGTGTTTGAAGGTGTTTCCTCAGTGCAGATGTGTTTGAAAGTGTTTCCACAATGCAGATGTGTTTGAAGGTGTTTCCTCAGTGCAAATGTGTTTGAAGGTGTTTCCTCAGTGCAGATGTGTTTGAAGGTGTTTCCTCAGTGCAGATGTGTTTGAAAGTGTTTCCTCAGTGCAGTTGTGTTTGAAGGTGTTTCCTCAGTGCAGATGTGTTTGAAAGTGTTTCCTCAGTGCAGATGTGTTTGAAGGTGTTTCCACAATGCAGATGTGTTTGAAGGTGTTTCCTCAGTGCAGATGTGTTTGAAGGTGTTTCCTCAGTGCAGATGTGTTTGAAAGTGTTTCCTCAGTGCAGATGTGTTTGAAAGTGTTTCCTCAGTGCAGATGTGTTTGAAGGTGTTTCCTCAGTGCAGATGTGTTTGAAGGTGTTTCCTCAGTGCAGATGTGTTTGAAAGTGTTTCCTCAGTGCAGATGTGTTTGAAGGTGTTTCCTCAGTGCAGATGTGTTTGAAAGTGTTTCCTTAATGCAGATGTGTTTGAAGGTGTTTCCTCAGTGCAGATGTGTTTGAAAGTGTTTCCTCAGTGCAGATGTGTTTGAAGGTGTTTCCTCAGTGCAGATGTGTTTGAAAGTGTTTCCTTAATGCAGATGTGTTTGAAGGTGTTTCCTCAGTGCAGATGTGTTTGAAAGTGTTTCCTTAATGCAGATGTGTTTGAAGGTGTTTCCTCAGTGCAGATGTGTTTGAAAGTGTTTCCTCAGTGCAAATGTGTTTGATGGTGTTTCCTCAATGCAGATGTGTTTGAAGGTGTTTCCTCAGTGCAGATGTGTTTGAAGGTGTTTCCTCAGTGCAGATGTGTTTGAAGGTGTTTCTCCAGTGCAGATGTGTTTGAAGGTGTTTCTCCAGTGCAGATGTGTTTGAAGGTGTTTCTCCAGTGCAGATGTGTTTGAAGGTGTTTCTCCACTGCACGTGTGTTTGAAGGTCCTTCTCTAACCTAGAGGTGTTGGAAGGTGTTTCCTCAGTGCAGATGTGTTTGAAGGTGTTTCTCCAGTGCAGACGTGTTTGAAGGTGTTTCTCCAGTGCAGATGTGTTTGAAGGTGTTTCCTCAGTGCAGATGTGTTTGAAGGTGTTTCTCCAGTGCAGATGTGTTTGAAGGTGTTTCCTCAATGCAGATGTGTTTGAAGGTGTTTCCTCAGTGCAGATGTGTTTGAAGGTGTTTCCTCAGTGCAGATGTGTTTGAAGGTGTTTCTCCAGTGCAGATGTGTTTGAAGGTGTTTCTCCAGTGCAGACGTGTTTGAAGGTGTTTCTCCAGTGCAGATGTGTTTGAAGGTGTTTCTCCACTGCACGTGTGTTTGAAGGTCCTTCTCTAACCTAGAGGTGTTGGAAGGTGTTTCCTCAATGCAGATGTGTTTGAAGGTGTTTCCACAATGTAGATGTGTTTGAAAGCGTTTCCTCAATACAGATGTGTTTGAAGGTGTTTCCTCAGTGCAGATGTGTTTGAATGTGTTTCCCCAATGCAGATGTGTTGGAAGGTGTTTCCACAATGCAGATGTGTTTGCAAGTGTTTCCTCAGCGCAGATGTGATAGAACGTGTTTTCTCAATACAGAGGTGTACATCCCACTCCCAGGGTTCTGAGTTTCCAGTTTGACCACTGCCTCTACCTCTGGTTGGAGTCTCGTCACTTGGTGGTGCTCACTGATGCTGTGGATGGATCTGTGTGGACAGTCTGTGACCCAGGAGACAGCCGTGGACAGAGCCACTTGGGGACTTTCACACCATTACATCAGATCTGCCATTACATCTGTCAGCTTGCGACAGCAAGGAATTAGTGTCTATAATGAACTCAGAAACTAAAGTAACCTAAAGGTTTCTCATGGGCCCCTGATTGCTGTAGTAGAAACAACATTAATTAGTTACATTTACATTATTAACTGTCCAGTGTCCAGTGTTTCCTCAGTAAAGATGTCTTTGTAGGTGTTTTCTCAAAGCAGATGTGTTTGTAGGTGTTTCTCCAATGTGCATATATTTTGCACAGTGTTTCTCTAATACAGATGTACCTTATCCTTATGTAGTTATCAAAAAAGAATGCATCAGTGATGCATCAGAAAACTGAAATTGCTGTTCTGTATTTCGAGTCATGAAATATGTATGAAGCAGAGGATCTTCATGTATAATTACTGTCCACAAATTTAAAATTAGTATTCATCTTCAGTATGCACGTAGCCTGTATATATTCATGGGGATCCAGAGTCTATCCTAGAAACACTGGAAACAAGTAGAGGGCATACATATGGGATAGTATTCCAGGCCATCACAGGGCACCATACACACACACACACATTTTTTGCATGGTCTTTCCCCAGTCTCCAATTGTCCAGTTTTGATGAGCCTGTGCCTGTAGCTAGTCCATCCACCTGAAAGTTCGATGTCTTGTGCATTCTGAGATTTCTATTTTCAAACTGATCTGCTTACTGTATTTCTAAAGCAATTATGAAATAATTAGAGTTGTTTTTTAGTTATTGGTAGAGAATTCTCTACTAAAACTGACTCTCCTCATTTCCTATTGTGAGCTCATACAACACACAGTGTGGCCTACAAACATGACTGCCCAAGACTATGCTACCCAGAATCCATCACCATTAATGTGTGTGCAATCCTTGAAGTTTTGAGTACACTCACCTGTTACCAATCTCTCTCTCTCTCTCTCTCTCTCTCTCTCTCTCTCAATCATGATATCATGATCATTATTATCTATTAAAATTAGCCAATGCCATCCTCTTCATATTCTGCCTATAATAAATACATTTTTATATCTATTTTTGAACAAAGACATGCAATGCATTATTATAAAAACTGAATAAAATTAATTTCTTCTTTAAAAAAAATAAATACACTGATAGTCATATATATATATATATATATATATATATATATATATATATATATATATATATATATATATATATATACACTATATTGCCAAAAGTATTCGCTCACCTGCCTTGACTCGCATATGAACTTAAGTGACATCCCATTCCTAATCCATACGGTTCAGTATGACGTCGGTCCACTCTTTGCAGCTATAACAGCTTCAACTCTTCTGGGAAGGCTGTCCACAAGGTTTAGGAGTGTGTTTATGGGAATTTTTGACCATTCTTCCAGAAGCGCATTTGTGAGGTCACACACTGATGTTGGACGAGAAGGCCTGGCTCTCAGTCTCCGCTCTAATTCATCCCAAAGGTGTTCTATCGGGTTGAGGTCAGGACTCTGTGCAGGCCAGTCAAGTTCATCCACACCAGACTGTCATCCATGTCTTTATGGACCTTGCTTTGTGCACTGGTGCACAGTCATGTTGGAAGAGGAAGGGGCCAGCTCCAAACTGTTCCCACAAAGTTGGGAGCATGGAATTGTCCAAAATGTCTTGGTATGCTGAAGCATTCAGAGTTCCTTTCACTGGAACTAAGGGGCCAAGCCCAGCTCCTGAAAAACAACCCCACACCATAATCCCCCCTCCACCAAACTTTACACTTGGCACAATGCAGTCAGACAAGTACCGTTCTCCTGGCAACCGCCAAACCCAGACTCGTCCATCAGATTGCCAGATGGAGAAGTGCGATTCATCACTCCAGAGAACGCGTCTCCACTGCTCTAGAGTCCAGTGGCGGCGTGCTTTACACCACTGCATCCGACGCTTTGCATTGCACTTGGTGATGTATGGCTTGGATGCAGCTGCTCGGCCATGGAAACCCATTCCATGAAGCTCTCTGCACACTGTTCTTGAGCTAATCTGAAGGCCACATGAAGTTTGGAGGTCTGTAGCGATTGACTCTGCAGAAAGTTGGCGACCTCTTCGCTCTATGCGCCTCAGCATCCGCTGACCCCGCTCCGTCAGTTTATGTGGCCTACCACTTCGTGGCTGAGTTGCTGTCGTTCCCAAACACTTCCACGTTCTTATAATACAGCTGACAGTTGACTGTGGAATATTTAGGAGCGAGGAAATTTCACGACTGGATTTTTGGAAAGGTGGCATCCTATCACAGTTCCACGCTGGAATTCACTGAGGTCCTGAGAGCGACCCATTCTTTCACAAATGTTTGTAAAAACAGTCTGCATGCCTAGGTGCTTCATTTTATACACCTGTGGCCATGGAAGTGATTGGAACACCTGATTCTGATTATTTGGATGGGTGAGAGAATACTTTTGGCAATATTGTGTATATATATATATATATATATATATATATATATATATATATATATATATATATATAGATATATATATATATATATATATATACACACACACACACACACACACACACACACACACACACAGATATAGATATATCTATATATATATATATATATATATACATATATACATATATATATATATATTTGTGTGTGTGTGTGTGTGTGTGTGCAAATGAAATGCTTTGGACTTCACTTGCCAATTTGGTTTGTTTGGATTCTTTATGATATAGTATTGCTGTGGGCGATAATCTCCGTAGAAGATATAATTCCCAGCGTAAATGTCACTTAGTATGTGTTTCATTAATGCTAGAAATGCACTAAAAAAAACAAGATATAATAAGACATTCAGGGTGAGTCAGTGTGATTCAGTGCATGCATTATGTATAAGTGAAGAAGATAAACCCTGTTTCATTACAACTCCTTATAACTAGGAAATGATTTCCCAAATGGAAGAGGGTTTGATTTGTTGAGCCAATGCTGTGCTAGTCCAGGTAATATTGTCATCTGGAAATTAGGGTTGTAAATTCTATATCAATTGTTATTGCGTTAAAGGAAATTGTATATGAGTCACATTTAAAGTTGTAACAGACATGAATTTGATTAATTGGCCAGAGGTGATCTAGGTAATATGGCATAATTGTTGCAGTTTAAATCTTCTCATAATTTTTTGTGGTCATTTTATTGTCTTTTTCTTGCATGTGTGTGTGTCTTAGAGAAATTCAGTTAGTGAAGGATAATTGAAAGCAGCAATACCAGTCTGTGAGGGTCACTGAATAAGGGGAAAAGGCCACTAATACCATTATAGCACTTTCCTGTTTGGAGCACACATTCGGTTTTATTTATTCAAAGTTTATATACATTTTTTAAATACATATGCTTTATGTAACCACTAGTTTAAGTAATTTAGAAAGAGGTAGGTCTTCATCCATCGCCAGGGACCACCTCAATGCCAAAACACTCTTTGTGTATACCTACCTTGTACTCTGAGAGATGGTGGGACAGTGGAGCAGTGCTAGTAGATCAGAAAGAGTGAGGTGCAGTGTGAGAAATGATAAGAGCTTTGAGGTAAGAAGGAGCTGGTCCATTTTTGGCTTCATAGAAGCCTTTATTATCACCACACATACATTACATCACAGTGGAATTCTTTTCTTCACATATCCCAGCTGAGGAAGTTGGGATCAGAGTTATGATACAGTGCCCCTGGAGCAGAGAGAGTTCAATTGCCCAACAGTGGTAGCTTCCGATCAATATTGAAGTGCCTTAACTGCTTGAGCTACCACTGCCCCATGAGAAAGGGGAGAGCGTGAACACAGTCGCTCACTATCAGAAATTATGCAGTCGAGATTCCCACATTTAGGGAATTCACAAGGGTCAGCACAGCCTGAGTGCAATGGCTGAGCCTTGCCTCCTTGATCATGGTTTTGCCCTGGCAGGTAAGCATCAATGTATTGAATCTGATGTATACAGCTACCAGAAGCCAGCGAAGGGAACGCAGCAGTGGGGTGGTGTGGGAGAACTTAGGCAGGTTGAAAACAAGTCACGCAGCTGCTTTATTTCCACTAGAACATTTAAAATAAATGATTAGCTATTGTGTTTGTCTAATTCAGATTGATAAATGCTAAATTATTACTGTACTGTAGGATAGCTGAGCTTGACATAACTGTATCAGATAGCGTACTAGTCACTGTAAAATTGCGTCGCTTAAGGGAGAACAACAGAAATTGATGATAAATGAATTCAAGCTGAAGAGAAAAGCATTATTGCCATACCAACACATCTAATCATACCTAATATCATTTATATAACGTATGTTGGGCCAGGCTTTCTGAATCTTGACTTATTTCACTCCCATTATCACAGAGGAATGTTGTTAGCTCAGAGCTGAGTAATGAACATATTAAAGTGCTGTTGTGAGTGTTTCAGTGTCGTATTCCAGTGTGAGGAAGGATGAATGACAAAAGCTCAAAAGCTCATGGTGCAGAAAGTAGAATTTGGACTCTAGTTCTAGTCAAAAGGTAAAATACAATAAAAATTGAATTGGTTTTATTTGCACTTTGATGTAAGCTACAGGGACGCAAGGTGGAGAAGCAAACATGCTAAATAAAATCACCCAGTAGTGTAACCAGAATTGAATTTCAGGGGTGGATTAGGACATACTGTATAATAATTAATTCACTGTCATCTGTATGATTATACTGATAAATGTTTTATGCTCAGTGGCAGAGGTGGTGGTGTTTAGAATTTGCCATTTAATTAGATTTATTTGACGCATAACCGTCCATCAGTGCAAGGAGAAAACCATCCTCCCTCGACCCATCTTTTCATCAACATCTGTATACTCACATACTTGCGTGATTAATCCTGGTTTTCACCAAAAAAGCCAGTGTTGTCCTTCACCTACTCCCTGTTCAGGGTTGCCACAGCGGACCACATGATCCACATATTTGATTTTGGGACAGGCCGGATCCGCCTCCTGATGCAACCCTCCCATTTTATTTAGGTTTGGGACCAACAGATCAGAAACCCTCCCAGGGGCTGGAATTAAACCCAGGCCAGGGTGCCAAGAGTGTGAGAGCTTTAGCCACTGGACCACTAGGGAATGCTAAAATAGCTAACTAATTTGATAATAAAATAGCAGTTGATCCAGCACATTCTATTTTTGTTTGTTGCTTTTATTTTACATTGTGTGCATTTCTATGCAGTAAACCTGGGGGCGTGTCTAAAAAATGACGTATGATGTAATGTGAAATGATGAATTGCTTCAACTATTATGTTTCATTCTCTCCAGATATTTCCATGTTATTTGCAACATAAAAAAAGAATCAGAACCAGAACATAATTATGTTAGTCTGTGCCTAATGCCTCATGTTACGTATATAACAGTGTAGTATGCTTGCACTACAGTAAGCTTATCTACTGTATATTTCTCTATCCAGTATGCTCAGGGATATTGGACCTGTACACTGCATTACGGTACACGGCAATCACCAAGAGCATGCCAGAGGTCACCCATTTTCTTGATCACAGACTCCTACACATAATGGACACAGAGATCAAACACTGGGCCATTAAAAGCACATGAAAAACAATTCCACTCCTCCAGGAAGATGAAAGAGAGGCGCTTCTGATAGAAGGACGGCACATATCAGTTTGTCTCTCATGGCCAAACAGACTATGACACTTAGCTCGGCAGAAGTGAGGACGTTATGCTAATAGCATATGGTTTTGCTGTTTGAGTTGTTAACCAGATGAGAGATAACATGTGGAGGAGGCGGGGATTTCTAGCTACAGAAGTTTTGCTATAAAAAGGCAGGTCAAGGGCATTCAAGTTTGAAACTCTTTGGTTATATTTGCCTTGCTTGAGTGTTTGCTTGTGGATGAACTTTAGAAGACTCTGAGAAATGGCTTAGGGAATAAACAAATGACACAAGGTTAACTAGTTAGCTAAAAATTAGCACACATGTAATCTCTCAGCTCACTGCTTAGGTCCATAGGGGTGAATGGAGGTGCTTTCCACAAGCCCATGCACATCTCCAAGGCAAATGGTACCAAGGATGCATGCTAACTTTAGTTAGCAAGCTACAATACAGTGTATACAACAAAACTTATATCTGTTTGCTAAAACACAGATTTGCCACTTACAGTTTATGATATTACCAAGTATCTACAGAAATGTACCAAATAAACAATTCCAACAAACAAACTAACTGGGTAATGATAAAAATGATGCAAAGAACATGGATAAATCAGATAACATCCCAAGAAATTGGAAAACAAATAAATGCCATACCTTTTTCCCCCCAAAGAAAAAAAACCCCATTAAATTCTATTTATCCATTTTAGAATTTACTCCATAAATCTATCTATATATGTCAGAATTACATACAGCACACTCTCTCACTTCCATATCCTTTACATTCTCACCAGCTCTCATCTGGCTGTGGCTCCTGCCAGTCACTGTGTTGGGGAGATGGTGTATGACGTGTACAGAGTTCCTGCACATTCTGAACTGAAAGCCCTGACACAGCAATAACTGTGGATCAGAGCAGCTTGGGAATATCACATTATAAAATTTTCTCCACTGACTTAACATTAGTAGGGCAATTTAATATAAGGTCAGGGAAAAATTTAGGGTTTAGTTAGATCACTAGGGTATTTGCTATAATGTGGTTCACAGACAGTGACTCATGATAAGAAGAATAAATAGAAAATTAAAATGGACTTGTAGCTTTATATATTAGCCTTAAACTAAATCTGACTCCATAGTCATCAGTGTTGTATTGATTGCTTATGTAATCACTGGACAGTATTATCAGGGTCTCGGTGGATCCAGAGTCTATTTTGTGAACACTGTGTGCAATATATCATGTGAATACACATAGACACACACACACACACACACACACACACATGCTCATTTCAGGGAACCTGGAGCTATTTAGCAGCAACAATATCCACTGCCTCAACACAGCCCACATATCAGTATTCAAGTGAATAAACAGTATTGATGCAGTATTGATGAAGGGATCTAGAAGAGGACTTTCAAGAGTACACTCAGATTTAATAGATGTACCCACTAATGTGCATCATGTTGTCGTTCTTCTCCCCTAGTTTTACCAACGGTGTGTTTGATGTCAGATTTGTTTCCCAGATTCTTTGATCATCTTAGCAGTCTCCAGTCTGTTCTTATTTCTTCCTGTAGCATATATCTGCAATAACTAAGATCTAAGGTCAAAAAACTTATTACGGCATTTGCTAGTGGCCTAAAGGAGTTTTAGTGGCTTTCTGTAAAAAAACAAAACAAAAAAAAACATCCACAAACCCTCACTTTTGTGCTAATATCCAGTGTCATCCTTAGACACAAGCATTTGCCTTATTTCCCTCTCTTCTGCTTTTCTTCTTCTTAATTCCTGTAACTATATGTTGTTGTTTTTCTTGCTTCTGTTGTCTATATTTCAACAATTCATGTTTTTCCAAAGCAACACATTTACATTTCTGACATTTGGCAGACGCTCTTATCCAGAGCAACTTACAATTTATTTCATTTTATACAACTGAGCAGTTGAGGGTTAAGGGCCTTGCTCAGGTGCTCAGCAGTGGCAGCTTGGTGGACCTGCGACACAACCTTCCAATTAGTAGTCCGACACCTTAACCAATAAGCTCCCCAAAACACAATTTATATATTGGTGTTAAAACACAGGGCTTGCTTTTTGCTAACGAGCACACGAAATGGTGTTACAGCTAGTAGCATCCCCAATAACAACCACTCCAGGGTCCTTAATTTGAGCATGAGCTTCTCACTGTAGACCTTCTCTGCTGGCCTAAACAGCAGTGATCTGAATCACTGACTTGCATTTTAATATATTGAATATATTTTTCCATGAATGTGTATTAAATTATTCCCAGTAGTCTTTTCTCTACATTTCATAGCATTTGTCTTGGTTGCGATGCTTCCAGTAGTGTATATTTATGATAAGAGTATTTATCCAATCATATTTCAGCCAGTGGCTGACATCATGTGTTGCCAGAGTGAAAGAAATCTGCCTTAAGGCCTTCAGAATCAATAGTGCAGGCGCCAGTAGCTTAAAATAAGTGGCAATGAAATTGTAACATTAACCAATCAGATTTTGAGTTGGCGTCACTGGGGCCATCTAGCAGGCATACGATTACGTCAGCAGTTTCCTGCCCTTTCATTGGATAATTGGAGTAGTCAGAGGCAGCGAACTGCATAAACTAAATAAAATATATATATTTTAACTCACAATGGCTGACAGAGAGGAAGAAATCGATTTGGTGAAGGCCAGTGAAGGCCTAGGTGTGAAATGCATGGCCCGCTGTAATCCACTTATAGATAGCTAGAGCTGTCATTTTCAAACTGTAAACCATTATAAATGTAAAAACATGTTCCACGGTTTTCCCTCAGTATGGAATTATTTCGTGAATAATAATTATTTTAAATGTAATTAGTCACATACAACACATAGAGAGTATGAATACAGAGGCAAATACTTTTGACCGTCAGTGTCATAAAAATAGATTCAGTAAAAATAAAGAAAATAAAATAAAGATGTTAATAAAATGTTAATAAAAATAAAAAAAATTGACATACTGTAAAATAGAATTAACTATACAGGTGGGAACAGGAAAAATGTATAGAGAAATATAAAGAATAATTTAAAAAAAATGTAAATAAAAACAATTTTTTAAATGTATATAAGAAGGCATATAGGAAGGTGATATAATAGTATGACTATTGTGAGTAAAGTGCAGATGTGTGCATTTTATGTATTGCAAAATATATTTAATACTTACTTGAAACACAATTCTACACCAAACTTGACACAGATTGGCCAAATTTATGTGGTATAGATTTTTAGCACAGGATAGACAGAATTTTCTTCCTTTTCTTTCTATTCAATATCGTTTCTGTCTAAGAGAAACTATAGATATTCAGATTAGGAGCTGATGAATGCCGGTGCACTTTCAGCTGGTGCTGGAGTTTTATGAGGTCAATTCCTCACTCGGTCTGTGATGCAGCACAGGACGTTCCGTGGTCAGTAATGGTCAGACGTCTGCGTCGTCTTTATTCTGGCTTGAAGCGAGAGTCTGAGCGCTCTTTCGGAATAATATATTAAGCAATTTACTGATATCAGGACTCTCTGTTTTAATATATAATCTCTGGAAATGTTCCATGACATTTTGGAAAATTCATTTCTTTCATGTAATCATTTATAGTAATATGCAGTCATATCTAACACATGTTTCCGAAAGCTTATTTAAGATTGTCCACCAGAAGAACATTGCCCTAGTGTGGGAGACATTTCGTTTATATTAAAAATGGACAGGCATTTCAGGAGAAGCTTAAATCAGCAGAGATCAAGAAAGAATATATATATCTGTATTATAACAGTGCATAAACATTACAGTGTAGTGTTTAAAGTGGACAGTTGTATTTACTATACATTAGATAGATGAATCGAAGAGCTTGGCAGGTGTAATATGACTTTCATCTGGTCCTTTCTAAATCTTCATCGTTTTTATTGCACCTCCTAGTCCTCATAATGGTGCAATGGAAAATGGGCGAAACCAAGAAGAGGTTAAGAGAGAAGAATATTAAACAAATGACAAGCAGGCTCTGCAAGAAAAGGTGAGAAATGGATAAGATCTCTCTTGCTCTTTCTCTGTCTTTCTGTTTTATCATTGTCAGTGTTGCAACAGACTTAAAGACCAGGAACATCGTGCATATGAGGTGGGAATAATTCCAGGATGGGATTCCAGGCCATCCCATTGGCATTTTAGACAAATAACTTGCATACTTTGGGAAATGGAAAAAAAACAACTAGAGACTGGAGGAAACCCACTCCAAAAAATAAGAGAGACTGGAGGAAAAAATAATAATTCAAAAGCAATATTTTACTAGAGCACTTTATTAAATCAGTGATATAAAAATTGCAATTTCCCTGAGAAGGCATCCGAGTATTTTAGATACACAAAGTAAGAAAGACATTTATGTGCATGTTCAGGAAACACAGAATATGTTTTTCCCCTTTCAAAAAGAATAGGAACAATTCTTTAAGACGATCAAAACTCACTGACACCAGAGCTTCATAGCAAACATAAAGCACTTTGTACTGCATTCTTGACTTACTTTCATTCATATAGCAGACTTCCATATGGACACCATCACATACAGCAGAATATTTAATAGGTTTATATTATCTAACTGGTCCCTATATGTACAGGTCTATCAATGGCTTCTGACTTATAAAGATAATAACAGAATTGACTTATATTACATTTCTCTTCTTAAGTATTAAGGCAATAAATGCAACTCTAGAATTATTTGGCTTGGTAAAAGAAACGATCATTCTTCTCCTTTTCTTGAGTTTTACAAGATCGGATATTATCGTTTCCTAGAAACTATATGAAAAGTGGGCATTACAAATTCACGTACAACTTTAACAGCAATAATATTTTGCATTAATTATGTCCAATGTTCGTTTCCAGGCACCATTCAAAGAATACTGTGTCTGCACAGGTATACTATTCTTCCCATTAGTGCTGAAAAGCACGGTGCTATTTCAGCCCCCAGAAAGTCCAACAATCAATTAAAAGCTTAAACAGTGAGAGGAAAGTTCAAGGTTTAGTAAGAATTATTAGTATTCCAACAGAAATGTCAGTATTCGTTGAACAGAGGTGCATTCGATGTGTGTGGGAGTTTGTAGAAATTTGAGATCTTGATCGATTGTATCAGTGATACAGGGCCATGCTGGGGCTCTGATACAGGTACATATAACCATCGCAGAACAGTCTCTTTGCCACTCCATCCATTTCACGAGGTACCTGCGTAGCTAGCTCAGCTAGAGGCATAGTGAGGTAGCGTGCCACTTCCGGACATGCTTTAACCTCTGGAATGTTAAAGCCATCAGTTTCACCTAAAAGAAAAATGCGGAAATAAGTATGCATACACACAAATATATACAAAAAATAAAAAGCATGATTAAGGAAGAAAAAAAAATACAGATGTTCTATGATGCATGTTAATATCTCATTTTGGACTCACCTTTTCGGTCAGCCATGCTGTCAAAAAAGACCCAGTCAGTGTCTTTTGGTCCGTGTTTGACAAATGAAACGTAGTGGCTGGTCTCTATGCATAGGACAGCAAAAAGCTCCAGTTTTTCTCTCGGGGGTGTTTGTGATGAACTACCAGGACTGCGTGAGTGAGGAAATCCTTCAGGGTGACGCAGGGATGTTGGTTTATGAAACTGTCGACTGGGGTGAAAGTGTACCTGAGCGTGATAAATAACAGGATCGATCATTTATTTACAAAGCATTTGATTCGTAAAAGAAACACTGAACTTTAACCAAAGCATTTGAAATCTAATATCTAATAGGCATCATTATATTTTGGAAAATTCACTATTCACCATTCGATATTCATGCAGTGCAAAGAAAAGTGTATAAACTAACCCACCTGGGTTGAACAGTTCTCACAGAAAACCTTTAGTCCTGTACTGCTGAAAACTGGATCTAGGAAGCACTTGCTACACTCCACATGTGCAAGCTGTCCACACAGCACACACTGCTGAAGACCTAAAACACACAAAACACATGCATATAAAGTACGCTGTAACTGAATATGGAATCATTATTATGGACGAAAGTATGTGGACACTGAGTATCACACCCATATGTGGTTCTTCCTCAAAAAGTTGGGTGGTATAGAATGTCTTTGTATGTGGCATCATTACAGTTTAAACTAAAAAATATGCACAGTATTGCCCATATGCACAAAGCAAACTCCATGAAGACATGGTTTCTACAAGAACTTCGACCTCAATCTCACTAAACACGTTTGGTATGAATTGGAACACCGACTGCACCCCAGACTCAACCGACGTCAGCTGAATTAACAAATATCCCCAAAGCCAAGCTCCAAAATCTACTAGAAAGCCTTTTTAAATGGGTGGAGATTACATAAAAACAGCAAAGGGGGACTATACTGGAATGGGATGTATAAAAACACATGTCCGTGTGATGGTGAAGAGACTACATGGCCACTAGACAGATTTGTAAAAGCCAAACCATCCCAGGCCATGAGAGAGGCAAAGTGTGTACAAACCCTGAAAATCCACAGCCACTTCTGAGACAGCTGTGGCACCCGGTGCATGTGGCATGGCATATCACTATCTACAACAACTTCACCTGCTTTTGTTAGTTATGCCTCCCATCCAGATGTGCTGAATGGTGTTTACGCTCGGTTTGAGGTGCACAGCGATTTGGCAGTGAGGAAGACCCCGCCTCCTCCTAATGACCAGGTGCTTTGTCTCACCACGGCTGATGTGAGGAGAACTCTACACAGAGTTAACCCATGGACCAGACAACATTCCAGCACAGGGAATGTGCAAAACAGCTAGCAGATGTCTTCACTGACATCTTCAATATTTCCCTGATCAATGCTGGTGTCCCAACATGCCTCAATCCCACTACCATCGTCCCAGTGCCGTAGAAGTCTATCACTCCTGTCGCACTCACGACCATCATAAAGTGCTTCCAGAGGCTTGTAATGAGGCATATCAAGATCCTCCTGCCACTTTCACTGGACCCCATGCAGTTTGCATATAGTCCCAACTGCTTCATAAATAATACCAGTGCCAACACCCTCCATCTGGCCAAAAAGTAAGTCTGAGAAAAGCCCATATCCCACTCCCCATCCTGACCATGTTATACAGGGGGACCATCGAGAGCATTCTGAGCTGCATCACTGTCAGCTTTGAGAATCATTTAGGACCACAAGACCCTACAACGGTTTGTGAGGAAAGCTGAAAAGATCACCTCTTCCCTGTATCACAGACATTTACAGCACCAAGGGTACCAAAGCGTTCAGGCCCTCACAACCAGACTGTGTTACAGTTTCCCCCAAGCCTTCAGCCTGAATTCCCAGAACTGTCTGTCTCTCACTGTCTTGTCCTGCACTAGGTTGCACATATGCGTTTCATGTGGTTAGTCTAACTTACTTTTTGGTCCCTAGTTCTGTGGCTGTTTTATGTAGTTCTTTGTTTAATGTAGCACCAGGGTCCTGGAGGAACGCTGTTTCATTTCACTGTGTACTGCATCATCTATATACGGTTGCAATGACATTAAAAACATCTTGCCTTGACAGATATGAATATGAGGTTTACTAGAAAAAATTTCACTACTTGCCGGAAAAAGGTTCTCAAGCTGTCTGGTTAAAACTGGAAGTGAGCATCAGAGGATGCAACAACAAAGATGCAAATAAGGGAGGTTTTTATTTCCATGTAAGAAAAGGCAAGTGATCCGAATACAGATACAGGTACAAACTTTTGGAGTGGTAAACAGTTAGATGGAGATTGTGGAACACTCTTTGTATAAAGGCTACTAAAGTTAAGGTCACACAATCACAGCTGGATGGATTTTAATGAAGATGTAGTCGGCCTACCGTTGGACAAAAGAGCAGTGATATCCAGCTGCAGAGAGGGAATGATTTTTGGAAACATTTTAAACTGCTTCCCAGAGCGAGGCATTGTCAGGATCAGGCAAGAAGGCACCTGGAGTCATAGAAAGAAACAAATAAAAGATTAGAAGTGAGAAGTGGCTGTAAAACACGGTGTGTTATATATGCGTTAGGTGCAATTTCCTATAATTTCCCCTGGGGATCAATAAAGTGTTATCTTACTAATGTAAATGTGTAAGGCTGTCACTGGGGGAGTTTATGTTCCTCTGTAAAGTGCAAACACATTTCTTGTTCAAGACAGAAGATCTTGATTAGTAATTCATTTTTATGAGCACTCCACCTCAAACCTTGAATACATCGTGCTGAGATATACGCAACTCATCTAGCAGAAATATTTCTCAAATATAATTAGACTGGGTCCCAGTTTCAGTCAGCTCCTGCTCATGACATTTAAAGATGTGCTTCTTAATATTCAGAGCTCCTCCAGGTTTACACTCCAGTGAACACACTCAATCAAATCCTGCGATACTGACCTGCTAAGACCCCAGAATTGGACTGTCCACTATTGAAAGTCTTAACACCTAAACCTAAAATACTTATTTCCTTTAAACAAAACTAAAAAAGTTTCTTTACAAACAAATACACTCTTAAGCACTTTATCCCAGTCACTAGGCAAATATTCCCTGTATGGGGCAGTTGCTAGTTTCTAATTTTCCACATACCAATTACTTTGTTAGGAACTCCTGTACACCTGTCCATTCAAGCAGACTACCATGTGGCAGCATCACCAGCCATTAAAATCATGCAGATAGAGGTCAAGAGCTTCAGTTAATGTTCATGTCCAACATCTCAACTCAGTGACTTTGACCATGGTATGGTTGCTGGTGATGGGGTTCGTGAAAATACCACGGGATCAGAAGAATTTCAGTATTTTGGAAACTGAGGGTTTGAGAACAGCTGTATTTCAGAAACTGACAATTTCATAACAGCTGTACTTCTGAAAGTGGCAATTTCAGAACAGCTATATTTCAGAAACTGATGATTTTAGAAACTGATCATTACAGAACAGATGTATTTAAGAATTAGATGATTTCAGAGCAGCTGTATTTTGTATACTAATGATTTCATGAACTACAGATTTCAGAACAGCTGTATTTTGGAAGCTGATGACTTGAGAACAGAATCAAATCTGTATTTCAGAAACTGACCATTTCAGAACATCTGTATTTATGAAAGTGGCGATTTCAGCTATACTTCATATACTGCCGATTTCATAACGGCTGTATTTTGGAAGCAGATGATATCAGAAAAGCTGAACTTTAGAAGCAGACAATTTCAGAACGGCTGTATTTCAGGAGCTGATTTCAGAACAGCTGTATGTCAGAAAAAAATGCAGATTTCAGAACAGCTGTATTTCAGGAGCTGATTTCAGAAGAGCTGTATGTCAGAAAAAAATGCAGATTTCAGAACAGCTGTATTTCAGAAAAATGCAGATTTCAGAACATCTGTATTTCAGAAAAAAATGCAGATTTCAGAACAGCTGTATTTCAGGAGCTGATTTCAGAAGAGCTGTATGTCAGAAAAAAATGCAGATTTCAGAACAGCTGTATTTCAGGAGCTGATTTCAGAACAGCTGTATGTCAGAAAAAAATGCAGATTTCAGAACAGCTGTATTTCAGGAGCTGATTTCAGAAGAGCTGTATGTCAGAAAAAAATGCAGATTTCAGAACAGCTGTATTTCAGAAAAATGCAGATTTCAGAACATCTGTATTTCAGAAAAAAATGCAGATTTCAGAACAGCTGTATTTCAGGAGCTGATTTCAGAACAGCTGTATGTCAGAAAAAAATGCAGATTTCAGAACAGCTGTATTTCAGGAGCTGATTTCAGAACAGCTGTATGTCAGAAAAAAATGCAGATTTCAGAACAGCTGTATTTCAGGAGCTGATTTCAGAAGAGCTGTATGTCAGAAAAAAATGCAGATTTCAGAACAGCTGTATTTCAGAAAAATGCAGATTTCAGAACATCTGTATTTCAGAAAAAAATGCAGATTTCAGAACAGCTGTATTTCAGGAGCTGATTTCAGAAGAGCTGTATGTCAGAAAAAAATGCAGATTTCAGAACAGCTGTATTTCAGGAGCTGATTTCAGAAGAGCTGTATGTCAGAAAAAAATGCAGATTTCAGAACAGCTGTATTTCAGAAAAATGCAGATTTCAGAACATCTGTATTTCAGAAAAATGCAGATTTCAGAACAGCTGTATTTCAGAAAAATGCAGATTTCGGAACATCTATATTTCAGAAAAATGCAGATTTCAGAACAGCTGTATTTCAGAAAAATGCAGATTTCAGAACAGCTGTATTTCAGAAAAATGCAGATTTCAGAACATCTGCATTTCAGAAGCTGATGGTTTCAGAACAGCTGTATTTCAGTCGTGGATGATTTCAGAACAGCTGTATTTAAGAAAATGCTGACTTAAGAAAAGCGATATTTTAGAAACTGCCGATCTCCAGCGATTTTCATGCACAGCCATCCCTAGAGTGTATACTGAATTGTGCAGACAAAAAAACACATCCAGTGAGTGGAAATTCTCTGGACACAAGTCTGAACTGGTCAGTTACAGAGTGGTAAAAGACCACACAAGACTTTTTCTAATCTTCAGCTGTCTGGTTTTGATGACCCTTCACCCACTGTAGCCTCAGATCCCTGGTCTTGGTTCACAGAGGTGCAGGATTTTTTCTCATTTTGGTTTTTCATGTAAATATTGAAGCAAACTAAATCTCAAATCATAGAATTTTCCGGAACGTTGCCATATATGCCATATTTTCTTCCTTTTTCTCTTTTTTCATTCTCTCATCCTTTATTTCTCACTTTATTTTGTCTTCTCTTGTAATTCGCTCACCTTTCATTTACTCTATTTCTCCTTTCCACTCACATTTCTTTAATTGAATTCCTCATTTATTCTGTTGTTTCTTCCTGCATCCTCTTTAACCCCATTTTCTTAATTGCATTCACTTTCCCTCATTCTTCCCCTTTCTCTTTTCTTTCCCTGCTTTTCTTGCATCTTTCTTTCTATTCCTCAAACTTCTTACTTCCATTTTCCTTTTTGTCCTACTGTTTTTCTTGTATCCTCTCCCTTGTATCTCACTCCTTTCTTTCTTCCATCCAGTACCTTATTATTCTTACTGCTATCTTTGCTGCTGTTACTTGTCTAGCAGTGCATTCATGACAGTGCATTACCCGAGTGCATCTTGCAGTTGGTCTTTCATCACAGAACCCCTAGATCTACACAAGGACAATGTCTTGTGATCTACTTTACAGTGGAAATGGAATCAGAGTGTGATGACAACCCAAACACATGACTAACTCCTGGTTTGCTAAAAGCAGGAAAAATACCCATACTGCACATTTATTGGGTGTGGTGTTATTATGAGCTAGTGGCACTTATACTAGCTCTTCAGCATTGCCTGGTGATGACTTGCTGATCTCTGGAGCAAGCCAACAGCCCCACCTACAGGGCAATATCACCTAACGCTTCAAACAAGAAGACATGTAATGGACAAGGACGCCTGCATGCTGAACTTACCTCTGCTAGCTTGATGTCGCTGTTGTAGAACGAATGCTCAAGCAACTGCTGAACTGTGGGTAAAACCAGACTGTGGTTGTAATCCATGAAGATTTGGTAGAAGTAACTCGTCTGCTCCATCTCTGTTACGCCTTTAGTCTGATTACGTGATTTCCTAATAAAGAAAAGAGAGTTTAGTAAAACAAATATGTAAGTCTGTGTACAGGCAGATTTTCTGTACAAGTGTTTGTTTGTAGTAACTCAAACTCACATTCCACCATGCCCTGCCTTTGCATAGTTAGCAATCTTTTTCGTTTGTTCATGACCATTTGTTTTGAGATTCGAAGCTTTTATTATTGCCACATACACATTACGGCAAAGTGGAATTTCTTTCTTCACGTATCCCAGCTGATGAAGTTGTGGTCAGAGCGCAGGGGCAGCTATGATACAGCGCCCCTGGAGCAGAGAGGGTTAAAGGCTGTGCTCAGTTGCCCAACAGTGGAGCTTGAATGGCGCTGGGGCTTGAACCCTGATCCTCTGAACAACAACCCAGAGCCGTAACCACTTGAACCACCACTGCCCTGTTCTTGATCTTGGTTTATTCCATTTTCTGATCATCTGTCCTTTAACATGTTTTTTGTTTTTAAATTTTTTTTTTAACTGCTGTTCGAGCGGTCAGCTCTGTACTCGGGTTTTTAATCAGGGAACATTTGTAGACTTCGGCAGAAAGGAGTTAGTGTTAGATAGATAGATAGATAGATAGACAGACAGACAGACAGACAGACAGACAGACAGACAGACAGACAGACAGACAGACAGACAGATAGATAGATAGATAGATAGATAGATAGATAGATAGATAGATAGATACTTTATTCATCCAAAAGGGAAATTTACAAGTCTGTAATGAACTCTGACCTGTTAGTTGCTCAGGAGTTCTTGGTGGAACAATTCCATTTGACAATAAACATTTGTACAAAGGACATTATATACATTTACATTATTTACTGTCCAGTGTCACCGAGATGAGGGTGAGGTTCCCTTCTGCGCCTGGTTCCTCTCAAGGTTTCTTCCTCATATAATCTTTTCCCCCTCAGTCTTGCTCATTAGGGATACATATTCATTTAATTTCAAATGTTTCTACATCTCTGTAAAAGCTGCTTTGAGAAAATGTCCATTGATAAAAGCCGTATACAAATAAATCGAACTGAAAATGTAATTGGAAATGAAAGCATATTTTTGCAACTGCATATTTTTTCGATGCATGACACTTCCATTTGCAGATCCAAAACTGCATTTAACAATTAACACACACGACTTGTGTATATTAGAGCTCTGAATCAAGGCTGTCTTGTGATGCGTTCAAGACATGTCTGTCAAAAGATCTTATTTATGAGTTGAACTCACATGGATTGCTGTGAAGTCGGAATTACGAGTGGGAAACTCTGGATTCTCTTTGAGTTTCCAAGTTTAGGGCACATGAGGCAGAAAACATGGATGTAATGTCTGAGGGCAAATTTGATATTGAACATTTATAAGCTGATTTCGGTTATTATGTGTGTGTTTTATGCAGCGAATTATTGACACTTGGTTAATATTTATGCACAAATATTTGAATATAATATTATATGTAAAACTAAAGTTTACAGTGGCTTCAGGAATTGATGAAAGGCATTAAAAGCAAAACACACTTGATGCAAATTCTTCGTTATTCATTTTCCCAGAAGTAGACTTCAATCCTTGTCGTAATTTTTGTAGCTAAGAGAAAGTACACCTCCATCTTGCTCTGACCAAAGTGACTTGAACGCATCTAAACTCGTAATTGCAACTTCCTATTTCAACTCGAAACTTCCCAGTAGGATCTGAACGCACAATTACTTACAGTTTCAGCAGTGGCTCCAGTGACAAGATGTCTTGCATGATGAGAGTAAGAAACTCTTCTGGATCTGTGTGTAGAAAAGAGACACACTTAATACACTCCCGTTTAATGCAATTATGTTTGCATAATTACAGCCGTTTGCGTAATTACAACTCAAATCTATATTTATTAATTTGTTAATCAGAATATTTAACTAATAATGGTTAATAATGGCTGACAGGTGTCTCATATGTATCCTCGCAGTCTTAAATAAATAAATCATTTGTGAGCATGCTGTTCTGGGAAAATGATCAACATCCCCCTTTATTTTTTTGTCTTCTATAACAGCAGGTTTGACAGCAATTTTGACAGCAATGGTTACATTTTCTTTTATTAAAGCATGTCAAGTTGTACCCCAGACACTGCAGACTCTTTCCAAAATAAATTCCAAAGTAAATAGAAACCGCAACGCATCAACATACTGGGAACCTGGAGTCTCTCCCAGCAGACTTGGGGCACAAGGGAGGATACACCCTGGACAGGATGCCAGTCCATTGCAGAGCACAATCACACACACACACACACCCTTTCACACATTTCACACAATTTAGTGATGCCAATTAGCCCACAGCCTAGGGTGTGTTTAGACTGGGGAAAGAAAACTGAAGAACCCGGATGAAAACCCCAGAGATGCAAACTGCACACACACAGAGATAGAGGCGGGATCTGAACCCCCAACCCTGGTACAAGGCATATATTCAAATGCCTTCCATATAAGTCAGATATTTAAAATGACAGAACTACTGCTGTTATAGAAAATCAATCAACTGCTGTTATAGAAAATCAATCAACACCTTCAGACCAGTCAGACTGAAGAATTCAGTAGTTGTGTCTTTTAAACCCCCCTTAACTGCTGAGCTGGGGCTGCTTTTGATTGTTCAGAATTATATACCCTATAAGAATATGTGTGCTGTATTTTATCTATGGATTCTGATAGACACATGTAAAGTGAAAACCTTTCTCATCCGTGGTGTAGCTAGGACAGTGGCCTCTCTCCTGCACCTGCTTCCGAAGCTTCATCACACTGCGGGCTGGGACATAACCATTGCTACACACACACACACACACACACACACACATACACACAGAGAAAAGGTGAGATTCAGAAAAAAGGGCACTTGAGCACATCCAATGTCTCGAAGAGGGGGATATTTCATTATAACGAAGAGCATGAACTCAGTAAGTGGATGACTAAACCCTAAAGTGGGCGTGGCCTAAACCCTACCATTAAGCCAGTTTAAAAGCCAAGAGTTAGAAAAGCATGATACATGATGTATAATTTCTGGCTCTGACAGTTCCTCAATGTCTCATCTCAACTAAAAATGTGTAAGGGGCTGTTTCTTTTCATTCGTTCCCAGGGTCATTATTTTTCTTTGTCCCCGCTTTCAGGCTTCATATTTGACCACTGACTTGTGCCAAAGTAAAAGTAAACACTTCACACTTGAATTTTTGTATCCTACAGGATTTTTTGTTGTTTCCTGAATTATATAATGAACAATATTTTTTTAATATTATAAAATAATAAATAAATAAATATGGATCTGTGTGTAGAAAACACTTAACAGATACTTAATAGACACACTTAATGCAATTTGTTAAAATGTAATTGTTTGCATTATTACAACTGTAATCTTGAATTTTTGTATCCTACAGGATTTTTTGTTGTATCCTGAATTATATAATTAACGATTTATAATATTTTTATATTTTTTATATTATAAAATAATAAATAACTAAATAAATATAAATATAATTAATAATAAATATTATATAATAATTATATATATATATATATATATATATATATATATATATATATTTTTTTTTTTTTTTTTTTTTACCTCATTTAGAATAAGTTATCTGTTACAAATTCTATGTACTAGTATTTGCTTACATGCAGTTAGTATTCGTTTACCTCCAAAGAAATGATTTTTAGGAGAAGAATTTCTGTAATGTGGACTTGAAGTGTGAGCTTGATGAATTATACCTGAATAAATGAATTTTACCTGCGCAGAGGACACACAATGTCTCTCAGGAGAGTTCTCTGGATGGGTTCATCATTCGGTTTGGTCTTTTTAAACAGAAGAGAGTCTAGTACTGATGAGCAGGAAAACAAGCTAGAACAAAAATAAGATCAGTAAAGACAAGTGTATAGTGTAGAAAGTTTGAATGAAAAATTCGTTGTGTATGATACAGTATTATAAATGCTTTAACTTGTGTACTGCTTATAGACTGCTGCACAGACGCTACAATGACATTTACACTACAGAACGTGGAAAAAAGGTTAAGTGGAAACATCTAACCCTACGCTGAATACAGTATGACCTCGACCACCTGAATTGTTGCTCTAACTTTGAAGCATGTCCTAACCTAAAGAGAGCTGCGTCCATGTAACATGAGTTACAGTGACCCTGGATCCCTTTCATCTGACCAATCAGAGTCTTCATCACATCCTCTGACCTCAGGGGTGGGACAGGTGATGCATCCTGTCCATCATGCTCTGTAAATAGACCCACATCTAAATATATGTAAGTATAAATATACATCATAAACAGTACTGCTATGAGTCAGGAAGAAACATAATGTACCAAAGTATCCGTTTACTGCAGTTTCACCCAGGAAACTCTCACCAAGCTGACAAGAGGAGAGCTTCACGAAGAGGCCTTTCTTAAATGGACATGTGAAGTAGCGAACATCTCGGAACGTCCCGTCACTCACCCCACATGCCTCTTCCTGTAGAAAATAACGACATCCTGAAAGTGTATGTAACTGTATGTTCCCTATTTATAGCGGCGCTGATTGTTTTTCTCCTCACTTCCTCACTATGTCATGGCACTAAATGCAAATTATGACACACAACTCAGACTGGAATGAGTCAAGGGGATTTCCCCGAAGATAGCATATTTCACAGTGTTACCAGAAGAGGTCAGGATTAATGAGTACCAGTTCCAGGCCAGCCATTCTGCTCGACATATTTGGAAGAGAGCCAATCCAACGCACTGTTGCAAATGCAGCACCATTGGCTAGATGAACCACCACCCTGGAGCCCAGTTTTATAGCCACATCAGCACTCGGGTCTTTAACCGTATCTGGACTGTCGGAGATGTCCATCTTTTCTGGTTTAGCTGAAAAGAAAACATCAAAGACACAAATAAATAACATGTTCAGATTCAGATTCATATTTCCACTACATTCCTCTTCATTTTAATACATTAATGATGTTGCACGAAAATAAAGACCTTTGATTTATATACAACAATTATTGCTACCTACATCTGGGCCACTCATCTGCATCTTCCTCCTTATTAATAATGATGTGCCATGGAATCTCTCTCTCCCCTCCACGCTTTCCATGTTCATCTACGTCCTGCAAAGAGAGAAACGTCAGCTCGGATATCTAATTCCCCAAGTGATCTTGGTTATGAAGGAGTTCTAGAGAAGTTTATTGAAATGATGTTACGTGAGGAATAAAACTGTTAGAGGCAGTGTGCTACAGTCTGACCTGAAGCTGAAAAAGTCCTCAAGTCATTTTTTTATTAATAAAAGATCGTCCTTTTTACCCGTTTATAGACCCGTTTAATATTATATACACTAAACACAGACTTTTTTACACACTTTCAGCACTATTTTAAGATATCAATATGAAAAATATTCAGATTGTTGTGTTACTGAGAAACCACAAAATTGTCCGTTTTCAAGACTTCCCAGTGACGGAAGCCTTGAAGTTACAGTTTTTATCTGTGACTGTTACAAAGACAGTAGAGACTCCTTTCTCTGAGTAGAGACTCCTTTCATAAACACTATATAAATGTCTCTTTTTTTTATTTCTTTATATGGAACAAATACCATAGCAGCCAGTGAAAGCTGTGACTATAAAAAATGATCATGTATTAAAATGAGCACTTTAATATAAACCTTAGAACTTATTATGTTACACCTTCGGACCAATCAGAATGGAGAATTTAGCAGCACTGTATTATACATATCATTGACGTACCGTTGAGATCAAAATCATGCCATCTGGCTTGACTTTCAGGACCATCCCATGCTGACAGTCGCTTTTATCATCAAGAATGTAGGTTATGCGATCTCCAAAAGACAGTTTCTGTGTGGGATCCCCCTCCATGCCAGCCCATGGTGCTGATGGTTTGGGATGCAGTGGTTTAATTCTGGTGAAAGGGACAAAAACGCCACAATCTCGCTGACATTCGAAGTATTTTTTGTGCCCGAAACTTCCATCGTTTCGGCCTTTGCCCATATCTTCTCCCTAAAAAGTGAATCAAAATACTTTAGAGAATGTTGTGTCACTCTCTGATAAACAAAAAAAAATGAACTGATACTCACCAGCAGTTCAACTCCAAAAAATACACCTCCACCAGAATCCGGTATTTTTCGGTCAGAGATTGGGCCGATGTATCTTACCACCCCTTTAAGCCAGCTGCCTTCTTGGGCCACCATGACTTCAGAGCCTACAGTCAATTCTGTGGCTTGCTCTAACATCTCCGGCTTTGCGATTTCCTTCAGTCTCTCTTCATTGCTTTCAAGCGCCAAGAGAAATTCAGCCTTTTGCCGTGTCAGTGGCCGCAGGATATCAACTGGCAAAGAATAAGTCCCTATTTCACCTATACATACAACATGTACAGTGTCTGATAGAGGTGAATACAGAGTCTCCTTTTTGTAGCAAATACATCCAGATTTGATCCATCCGCATATCACTGGGGTTGCAGTGATGATGAAGTAAGCATTCTTATCACGGGAGGCCATTGCTGATAGGAGACGCCTGCAAATGTGAGCTGAAAAAAAAAAAAAATGAAAGTGGACATTAAGTCAAGGGTTAATGCAGGAAACTCCAGGCATTAATACCAATTCAGATCACGGATTGTTCCAGTCTTTTTCTGAACTGTAGCAATAAAACATTACAAAACCTTCATTAAAATAATCCCCCCCCATCTGAAACCGTGTTGCTCCGCACACTCCACGATTACGTCACAAATCTCTTGATAAATCGATGGTGATTTCTGTGACATTATAACATAAACACATTTATTTATTTTACATGATAAACATTTTAAATCTAAAAATGTAAAAAAAAAAAAGGCTAGACTCATACGATAAGCACGCATGTTCATGCATATTCGTTAGACGACGCCTCATTTGCATAATTACATTTTTTTAAGTTCCAATAATAATAATAATAATAATAATAAGTAGCCTTTATTTGTAACGTATACATTACAGCACAGTGAAATTCTTTCTTTGCATATCCCATCCTTGGAGGGTTGGGGTCAGAGCGCAGGGTCAGCCATGCTGCAGCGCCCCTGGAGCAGAGAGGGTTAAGGGCCTTGCTCAAGGGCCCAACAGTGGCAGCTTTAACCCCTGATCTTCCGGTCAACGTCCCAGAGCCTTAACCACTTGAACTCATATACTTTTAAGACTACAAAACAAATAAGTGTGCTAAGGAAAGTGTTAAAGGATTACGACTTATTAATGGTTTAAATATTAGACGCAGTATTATTATTATTATTATTATTATTATTATTATTATTGTGTTTGTGTGTGTGTGTGCGCGCGCGCGTATGTGTGTGTGTGTGTGTGTGGAAACTTGTTTCCTTCTTCTGATCAGATGATGAAAGTGAAAGCATAACAGTATAATCAGTCACCTGTGAAAAGAAAACACATGATAAAACACAAATTTCAACACTCAACACACATTCAGTCGTCTGATTAAGGTAAGAAAAGTAAACTTGAAACCTGTTTCAGTTGTTTTATATATGATATATATGTCCAGACAGCTCGTTTTCTCCTCGTTAACTTTCGGTTTATTCTGAATCCGCAGGTCGGAGTATTAAATCTGACTTGAATACAGTCTCATGATAACCGCGTTACGGAAAAAAAACAGCGTGCTGAAAAATCCAGAACCCATAAACATCTTTACGGCTTTCTGCGATTCCTACAACAACTTTCCCCCCCAGTTTGTGTCATCTGTCATCGCTCTCACGTTATGTGTGACGCAGTTATTTTTCAACGTTTGATTGGACAGCTGTCGTGGAGCGTCTAAGCGCACACACGGAAGCGTCGCTGTTTGATGACGAAGGCGTTCAAATATGGCTGAACGAGAAGCGTTAGAAAGAGAGATTGAGAAGTTACAAAGTAAGTAACTGATGTTTTTTGGTCAGTATATTGTTACGATATGTGTCATTTATTGAACTAAACGTTGTTAAGTGAAATAAGCTTTATTTCACTGCGATACGTTAGGTAGTTGTTATCTGGGGTTGGCTGAATCCGAAATGTTTACTTCCACCCTGTATATGTACACTACGTAGGGGAGAAATCAATTGCTTCTGTAACCTATGTAGGGCACTACTGCAACAGGATATTGCAATTTGGGATGCAATCACAGCGGTTCTTTTTCCAAATCGAGAAGCTTCGTTTATTGGCAATGTTTATTATTTAAGTTTCTTTTGTTAATATATTTATTTCTTCTTGTTATATATTTAAATGATGTTAATCCACTAGTTAACTTCACTAGTTTTGGACGGGTTGTTCTGATGATTTTAACCGCTATCTGTCACGTCATATGCATATATATATATATATATATAAATATATATATATATATATATATATATATATATATATATATATATATATATATAAATAATTAAGATTCATTAAAGTTAGTGTTCATTCTTACCTGGCATAGCCTCTAAATTATTATTATTATTATTATTATTATTATTATTATTGTTATTATTATAGGGGTGTTTTACGATGAATAGGGGTATTACGGTTAGAAATTTCCCCGGTATGACGATCTACACAGAAAATTATGACGGTATTACGGTATTATTGCGACCAACTGTGCTCAGGAAGCTTGTTCATGATTCACGCTACTGCTCCTCTGTATAGAACACAAAATGCAGACTATAAAATACAACAAAAACATTCTCAGTGAATGATGTGAAGCTTTAGATGAACCCCAAATGTCTATATACAGTGCCATTGTTTCCTCCCCTATGTAGTGTGCTTTTATAGGAAGGAGGTAAACACGCACAACACAGTGCAGTAAAGCTTGTTTCTAATTTCTAATTCATCAATCATGTGATCCTAATATTCTGTCATTACAGATCTTATTAAGGACCACAAGAGAGTTCACGGTGATGCCCCGTCAAGTTCATCTCAGTGGTTTAGTAAAAAACCACTGGGAAGGGGCCGAGGTCACAACCCGTATTACGTTCCCTCATACTCACATCAGTTGCAGCCATATGCTCCTCACACTTCCAGCCAATGGAAGAAAAAATACTCACTCAACAACAAGACCACCAGAAGACCCACACAGATTTCTGAGGCGAATCTAAACAAGACTGGACAAGTTAAGGTTGTGGCCCCTGATGCTTGCGCTGCCTCTGGTGTCAATAAGGTTTTACCTGAGGGGATGAGAAAGGTGAGCACAGTGCCTTCATACAGCGCAATGAGACAGGAGTCATCACTAGGGAGTAACACAATCCGAGGTAATAGTGGGGACATGGCATTATTAAAACCTACACAGACTAATATCGAGTCCATTGCCGATCTGGCAGAGTCAGCTAAGTGTGGAGTTCAGAGTGCACCTGATGGGAAGGTGAGACAAAATGCATCATCAAATATAAGATGTTCAGCTGCTTCGCTTTTTCCCTCATCTGAGGAGTCCAGTGCCTTTAATAAAAAGCAGGCTGCAATGCCCCATGTGAAATCTTACCTCCCAAGTACCGTTTCAAGTAATCAGAATGTGTTAATGGCATCTAAGGACTCTCAAACTCTGACGTCCTCAAAACCAACAGAGGAAATTAGGCTTAAAGCAGATTCTGCTCCGAAGATTCAGGCGCCTTTGTCTCCTCATAAGAAATCACGATTTACCTGGGTGAAGAACCAAGGGACTAGTCAAATAAAATCAGACCTGCATCAGTTTTCAACAAGCTCAGATTCAACATCTGCATTACACAACACTACATTGGTGGTCAAGCAAAGCCAGACTTCTACCAAGAAGCTTCATCGCAAGCTCAGTTTTTCCCCCAGTACCCCTAAGACCTCAAAATACTCTTGGGTGTCATCATCCTGTTCCCCCACAGCAGCCGCCAAATCGGCTCTCACTAAATCCCCTCACAAACTCTCTTCACCCAAAGCTCTTAAAGTTCCTGGTAAACTCACAACTGCGGCTATCATATCGAAGAGGGCTAAAGTCAGCGGAGGAACTTCTACATCTCACGTGAGCCATGGCAGTCGCTACCGCTGGAAGGCAGTCGCAGCATCCTCCGCCGCGTCTGCACGTGTGTCCACGCCGAGGTCTTCTCGCAAGGGCTCAGTGTATCGATGGACTGCGCAGAAGGACGAGAAGGATTCGGTATCTCGAGTCCAGCACAGTCCTTCCACTCCTCTGTCTAGCAGTGGATTCAAGCTGAGGAGCAGAACTAAGATCATCAGGCCATGCAGCAACAGGTGAGGAGTCGACATGATCAGTATTTTATCTCCTGCTAGGCTTTGCATTAATGAATTTTTCCATGTTAATGCTTGCTATTTCTATTAACTTCATCTAAATCTCATAAATGTCTGGTTTAACTTATTTGTCAGTCAACAAACCCCTAAGCAATTTAAATATTTTGGTTTATTAAAAAAGAAAGAAAGGAAAAAACACCTCACATTAGTGTCGGGATTGTATTGTGTGTTGTTTATATTTTTAGTGTCTTTGGTGTTTTATATATTTGGGGCAGCATATTCTAGGTGAAAGAGTAAATATGAAGGTGTGTTCCTTTATGAAATCATGGCACTCATGCAAGCACTGATAGAAACAAATGCAAATTCCTCGGAAATTTCTTTTGGTCAGTGTTTTTAGTTTTGAGAAGAAACCAGGACTACAGAAGAAGCCTTTATTTTGTCACTTATACATTTCTTTTCTTCCTTCCCAGCTTGTTAGGAAGGTGGGGTCAGAGTACAGAGTTAGTTATGATACATCACCCCTGGAGCAGAGAGGGTTAAAAGCTTTGCTCAGGGGCCCAACAGTGGCAGCTTGATGATGCTCAGGCTTGAGCCCTTCTGATCAGTAATCTAGAGCCTTACCTGTTTTTATAGTGCCTCCTTCATAAAGTTGGCAACAAAAACTATTGTAAATATATTTATCTCTGCTCTCTGGACCTGCTTGATCCATCGTGATGCCCCACTTCTGGTTGGAGCTCTGGTTCATCTCTTGAAGGCTGAGAATTATAAAGTTTAAAGTGAAGTTACAATAGTACTAGTAATAGTGGACTCCACTTGCCATGATCAGCCTCCCTCAATGAACAGTTAATATTTTACACTTCATGTTCTATCTCAAATGAATGTCCAGGTTACAGGATTGCATTTTCAGACACTGTTATAGAAGGGAAATGATTTATAATCACACTCTCCCGTGTCACCCAAATGATGACCAGTTCTTTTTTTGTAATGGGTCAAGCTTCAGAGTTTCTTCCTCATATTGCCTCATAAGTTTTTTTTTGGCCACCATCACCTTCTCATTAGGGAAAAATTTCTACATTATAGATTTATTTAATGAATTTATATTTTCAGGTAATGCTGCAGTGTGACATACAAATAGAATTGCATTGAATGTGTCACATTCTGCTGTAAAGGCATCGTGTGTGTGATCTTTTACAGTGTTCAGGACATAACAACATTACGACCACTGAGAGGTGAAGTGAATAAGACTGATGATCTCATCATGACTCCTCTTAGTGGGTGGGATATATTAGGGAGCAAGTGAACATTTTGTCCTCAATGTTGATGTGTTAGAAGCAGGAAAAATGGACAAGCGTAAGGATTTGAGCGAGTTTGATGAAGGGCCGAATTGTGATGGCTAGACCACTGGATCAGAGCATCTCCAAAAGTGCAGCTCTTGTGGGGTGTTCCCGGTCTGCAGTGGTCAGTATCTATCAAAAGTGGTCCAAGGAAGGAACAGTGGTGAACCGGTGACAGGGTCATGGGCGGCCAAGGCTCATTGATGCACGTGTGGAGAGAAGGCTGACCCGTGTGATCCGATCCAACAGACGAGCTACTGTTGCTCAGATTGCTGAAGAAGTTAATCCTGGTTCTGATAGAAAGGTGTCAGAATACACAGTGCATCACAGTTTGTTGTGTATGGGGCTGCATACCTGCAGACCAGTCAGGGTGCCCATGCTGACCCCTGTGTACCGCTGAAAGCACCAGCAATGGGCATGTGAGCATCAGATCTGGACCACGGAGCAATGGAAGAAGGTAGTCTGGTCTAAAGAATCACGTTTTCTTTTACATCACATAGATGGCTGGGTGTGTGTGAGTCTCTTACCAGGGGAAGACATGGCACCAGGATACACTATGGGAAGAAGACAGTCATGCTTTGGGCAATATCCTGCTGGGAAACCTTTGGGTCCTGCCATTCATGTAGATGTTACTTTGACACGTACCACCTACCTAAGCATTTTGCAGACCATGTACACTCTTTTATGGAAATGGTATTCCCTGATAGCTGTGGCCTCTTTCAGCAGGATAATGCACCATGCCACAAAGCAAGAATGGTTCAGGAATGGTTTGATGAGGACAACAATTAGTTTGAGGTGTTGACTTGGCCTCCAAATTCCCCAGATCTCAATCCAATCCAGCATCTGTGAGATGTGCTGGACAAACAAGTGTGATCCATGGAGGCCCCACCTCGCAACTTACAGGACTTAAAGGATCTGCTGCTATCATCTTGGTGCCAGATACCACAGAACAACTTCAGGGATCTAGTGGAGTCCATGCCTCTTTGGGTCAGGGTAGTTTTGGCAGCAAACGGGGGAGCAACACACTATTAGGCAGGTGTTCATAAGGTTATAACTGATCGGCGTATGTTTGTACTAAACCAGTGCAAGAAAGTATGGAAATGAGTGCTCCACCCTCTGTGTACTTGGTACTGTGATAAGTTAAATATAAAGATTTGCTACTTTGCTGATTTTTATCTCATGTGCTGAACTTATGTCAGGATTGAGGAAACCATCCCAATTCTCTGAGTAGGAATTCTGAGAGGGCATTTAAATATAAATACGCTTTTGCTTTTGTTGATTTAGCTCCTTGGGGGTGCCTGAGTATCACTGCTGTGTAGGAAGCAGTGACATGATTGGCTAATAGATGAGCACACAATGGAAGAAGTTCCATTTTTCTTCGTAGCTTTTGCATTTGGGATCAACATACTTGCTATCTAAATACCATCCTTGACACCCACATCTCTCTCTGCCCACAGTCCTGCTTCAGAAAGGAGGCCCAGTGTCGGTGTGGTTACCGTCAGGAGTCGTTATTCACTGCGCAGGAGGACACACGTTCCTGTTAAGACCCCCAGCGGTGTCCGACGAGGCCACTCCAGAGTGCTGGTCTCTTTGAGCAGACACAGACTTCGGCGTCTCTCTCCATCCAGCTTCAGCACTGCTCCATGGAGCTCAAGAACAGGTACGTTTATGAACGTTCACGATGAGACGCTTATAAGCAGCAGGGGGTTGCATCCTGTATAGCTGGAACATGAGGCCGAATGTCTCGATTACTGCACACAGCCTTACTGGACAGTCTTTACTATAAAAGCTAGTGGTGTGCTTTACAGCTTATAGTGTCACTGTTAAAGGAAATGGTTCAGTGAAAACGACACGTACACAGCTTTATCTGCAAATATGGACACGTCCATTAGCTGAAGTTGTTCTCTTTAGTTTTGCACTGGACCTAACCTGGAAAAAGGGAGATGTAAAAATATATATATAATACGAGTCTCGTACAAAAGCTTTTCTAAAATCTGACATTCATCATTCACAGAAATGTCACACAGCTTTACAGATATGTTTTAAGCCTTAGCCTGACTTCCTGTAGATTGCAAAAATCTAATAATGCTGTGTAGTTACTTTCACTTTCCTGTCATTTTGTATGATCAAACCCACGTGACTACGTATAAGCAAGCACTGAAATGCATTCATTCTTCCCGGCGGATCTCATCTCTCTGAAAGGATAAATTATAACCTCAGCTTTAGACGCTCTGGTTATGGGATATGGAGCAGGTGATAAAACTACATCTTTTTACACTTGGGTATAAAAGCACTCTTATATCCATTTAAAGAGAAATTCCTCTCCAAAGTCGCATACATCACTCACATGATACAGATGTGGTAGATAGATAGACTTTTGGGAAAAGCTAACCTGTTCTTTCTCAGTCTTATCTGCTAGAATCGCATCCGAGCACGTTTCCTTGATGATTATCTGAAGGAGCAATGCAGGCCTTGTTTTAGTGCTGCAGTTTCTCAGCACGTCGCCCCTGCACACAGGCGCGAGGACGTAAACGCCGCTGCCGAGAAGGCAGACAGATGTTTATTGTGCTCGACACATTAAAGAGGTTTGTGCTGGTAAACAGTAAACAGTACACACTTCCCTCAAACACATAGACTGTTCCTGACACCCTCTGTGACTAATTGGCATAATGAGCAATTAGCACGAAACAGTCACTGGAAAATTAATTAACCCTGTTTGTATCCCGCACGCTACCATAGAGACACAAAGGCAGCGTCTGGAGGTGGGATGTAAATTAGGTCACAGGATAGAGCGTTTGTTTTGTGCTGATTTTAAAAAAGGACAGAACGAATGGTCGAGAGGAGAAGTGGTGATTGTACCAGGACATGTCCAGTAGAGGTCAGCATTCCCTTAGTAGCACTTAGTGGCTTTCCTTTAAGCAGGGTGTGTGTGTTTGTGTGTGTGTGTGGTTGCGTGAGTGTGTGTGTATCTCTGTCTGTGTGTGTGTATGTCTGTTGGTGTGTCAGTGTCGGTGTCTCTGTGTGTGTCTGTCTGTCTCTCTGTGTGCGTATGTGTGTGTGTCTGTCTCTCTGTCTGTGTCTGTCTGTCTCTGTGTGTGTGTGCGTGCGTATGTGTGTGTGTCTGTCTCTCTGTCTGTGTCTCTGTGTATGTGTGTGTGTCTGTCTCTCTCTGTGTGTCTCTGTGTGTGTCTGTCTGTCTCTCTGTCTGTGTCTGTGTGTGCGTATATCTCTCTCTGTCTGTGTCTGTCTGTCTCTGTGTGTGTGCGCGTGCGTATGTGTGTGTCTGTCTCTCTGTCTGTGTCTGTCTGTCTCTGTGTGTGTGTTGTGATTGAGGAGGGGGGAGGTTAATGAATTGTCCACTCCGGCCATGATGGTGTACATGTGCCGATAGCGGGTAATTTGCAGCAATGGCACGCCGAATGTAGCTACGCTATCAAAGCCCGCCAGTGCTCTCACTCAGTAGATAAAGAGGAGCTAATGCATAATTATCCTTTTGCAAATTGGATTGTTTTAACGAACTGGAGAATATAGGCCCCACGTGATGGAAAGCAATCACTGTTTTTACAGCCCGCTCCCTCCTCCTTTTTGCCGATAGCGCGCGAGGCGAGTCTCGCCGTAATCGCCTGCAGTCTGTTCAAGTGCGTTTTACACGCTCAAACTCTGTTCACGTCGCCATTAATGCAGTTTCATCTTCCATTTACAAATACGTCTCACCCTTTTTTTCGTTGCTCTCTTTTTTTTCTCCTTTTCTTTTTATTGCTGAACTCCGTGTGAGGTGAATGAGAGGGTGAAAGAGTGTGTGAATGACTGAAAAGGGCTGGAGGAAGTAGGAAGGGGGGGGTCTCATATGGGCTAGCCAGAGGGACTCTGTGCAGCAGATAAGCGTGGCTAATAAAGACCAAATTGAATTACTAATGACTAGAAAGAGGGCAGCCGTGTTAAAAATGGCGACTAACCGCTTCTCGTCACCGCCACGATCACCGCTGCGTGACATCTCTTAATTTTCTCTCTGATGACTCTCTCTCTCCCTCCCCAGTCCCCCACCCCTTCGTCTCTCACCGTCCCTGTTTACCGTGGCTGGTTGGCTATCTGGAGGGGGATTTAAAGGGGCATAAACCTAAGTGAGCAGTTAGGAGTGTAATGAATCGCAGGCGGGAGAGAAGTGCCTCGATAATCCCATAAAGTGAATAAACGACAGAAGAATGTAATAGAGAGGAGATGAGCAAAGGGGAGGAATGAGAGAAGAAATGAAGGGGCCTCAAGCCTGGCGACAGACGTTTGCCCTCAGACTATTTATCAGAATAGACACTACACACACACACACACACACAAAGGAAGCCATCTGGGTAAAGAGATGAGACTTTCCTCACTCTGTAGCCCACACACACACACACACACACAACACATTTCTTCATGCAGTCATTTTCTACCGTAACACTTCTCTCTTGAGGTTCTTGTGGTATCGGATCATTTCAGCACGTTGTCATATTCTCCAAATTCTTTCCGACAGCTTTTCCCCACGTATTGATTCTTTGTCAAGGCTGTGATGTTGCAGTAGCTCGTGCCAACCAGAGATGTGTATTATGAAGACAGAAACGCTGGTGATGATGGAATACAATTAAGATCCACATCATAAACACGCTTGCTTGTTAGTTTCCATCCCTCCCCCTCGTTCGTGTGGAAATTGAACAGGCACATAAAAATCAAAACTTTGATTCGCATACTCCATACGCTCACGATACACTCCAGTTTCAATTCAGTTCATCTCACGATACTTTCTTTATTTCAAACCCTTTCTTTCTGATTTCAAACCCAGGCAGGCATTTTAGCCCGCTTTGGAGCTCTACTGCTTCTACAGAGCTCATTATGTTTCGTTCGGTCATTTCTAAATATCCAAAGAAATTCTGGGGAGTGTTGTTTAAAAGCTAGTGCAGAGCTATTTTTGACACTTATAACGTAGACATACAACGTAACTGTAATAATGTGTGTCGGTCAAAGCATTCGGCTTATCAGACTTCACAAGTGCACATCTCACAGGCTCTCCAGGAAAGATCTCGATCCTGAGACCAACCTGCTCTCACGCAAGATTGTAGGACTTCTTTCTAGTGTTCAAACATCGTAACTGCATTAAATGTTAAATTAGCAGTATGCTGATTTCCACGGTGTAAATTTCCACAAAGCACTTTTCCGCATTATGTCACAGTTGAAGTGTTGCGTGCTTATTTCCAAGACTCGGTTAAATGTGAACACCTTCAGGATGATGTAGTTAATAATCTAATAACTGAGTGTAGAGTACACAGCAGATAGGAAGGCACTTGGTATGCAGCCTAACTGTGTGTCGGAGTGACATGACGATATATTTATCTATTGTCAATAGAGTGTAAATATAGAGTTGCCTTCAGCCTGCTCAGTTTCCCTTTTAATTAAATACTGCCTGCTTCCCTCAAGCCCCAGATGTTATCCTGGCAAAGGTTATTTTAATTCCTATTAGATTAAACATTTTTTTGGGGGGGGGGTATTGCTTGTCATAGTATAAAGCATTGTAATATGAAGGTGCAAATGTTGCCCTTCTTCATTATTACTAACAATAATGGGTAAAAACATTGGGCATTAAGAGTATAGCTGATTGCACAGATTGAGTATTTTTAGTAGATGTACATAAAAAAAAAAAATTAATAAATAAGCCTTTATTATTATCGCCACACATGCATTACAGCACAGTGGAATTGTGAGTGAAGGGGCAGCTACTATAGTGCCCCTGGAGCAGAGAGGGTTAAGGGCCTTGCTCTGTTGCCCAGCAGTGGCAGCTTGACTGGTGGGGCTTGAACAACGATCTTCCAATCAACAACTTGTGCCACCACTGGTGCGAGGAAACGCATCAACAAAATAACCGTACCTGTGGTGCAGCATGGTGATGGCTGCTTTTCTTCAGCCAGAACAGATAACAGATAACAGTCCATCTTATGGCAAAACCTTGAATGAAT
>NC_080720.1:8275851-8365851 GCF_019097595.1 Hemibagrus wyckioides
GAGAGGCATAGAGGGAGACAGACAGACAGACAGACGGAGAGAGAGAGAGGCATAGAGGGAGACGCAGAGAGAGAGAGGGAGACACAGAGGGAGACAGACAGACAGACACAGAGAGAGAGAGAGAGGCATAGAGGGAGACACAGAGGGAGACAGACACAGAGAGAGAGAGAGAGAGAGAGAGAGAGAGAGAGAGGCATAGAGGGAGACGCAGAGGGAGACAGACAGACACAGAGAGAGAGAGAGGCATAGAGGGAGACGCAGAGGGAGACAGACAGACAGACAGACACAGAGAGAGAGAGAGGCATAGAGGGAGATGCAGAGAGAGAGAGAGGGGAAGTGTGCTGTACACTCAGTGCTTTAGATTCTCTCCTCTGTGTACGTAGCACAGCCACTGGACTTCACTGTCTCTGAGAGCTGCGCCTCCCTCATCAAGCTGTCAGCTGGCCACAATTAAAACCTCTCTCTGCCCCTCCTCGCGTGACACACACCCACCATTAGCCACCTGGCCGTCCCAGCCACCCCCCCCCCCACACACACACTCCACACACTCACTCCACACACTCACACTCACATGCACTAATCTAGGATGGGTTTTATGTACCGACGTTTATGTACTAAGCACCATTAAGTAGATGTCATTGACTAAAATCTTGTAAATGGAATAGGAAGGGCTCTCGGGTGGTTACTTTTTTCGCACGTCGTGCCGCGAGTGTCTTGTGTGCTGTTGGTTTTTGTAAATCTTTTTCTGAGCCTGTTTAATCTCAGCAAGGTTCAGAAGAATATTATTCGCGTGCTACTCGAATGGGCAGCAGTGTGTGAGTAGGCGAGGTATGTGCTGCTTACATGCGGTGCACATGTGTGTGTCCATTTGTCGGGTGTCGGGTGTTCCAGCAGTTGAACGGCCGAGTGTTGAAACGTGTAACCCACACTTTGCTGTGCTGAAATATTACACTGCAGTAACTGTCTTTCCTTCCCTGTTTTGGAGGGTAAATATTTTCTCGGTATCATGAGGAGTTCACTGGTGACACAGAGAAGAGAATAAATCAGAAACTTTAAACATTAACGTGCCTGCTAATTCCTTAAAAAGCGCACAAGCAATTCATCGCCATCTAAAAGTGTAACTTTGAATGTTGAAAGCTGGAAATATTAGATGTCCTGTATGAAATATCTATGTACTGAGGCTTATTTAAAGGTGCAGCTTATTTCCAGTAGCATCTATCACAATTATAAATATAACTTAGGTTTAATCAAGTAATGCAGGTATATTAAATGATGATAATTATATAAAATGATAATATTGTGATGATAAATTATGACACACTAAGCTTTTTTAAGATTATGTATGTATTTATTAAATATTTATTTCTTGTATTGTAAACTGACTAAAAGCTGCTGATGAAATGTTATTTTTTTTTAATTTTATATCTATGTTTATTTATATATTTTAAAGAATACAGTTGTTGGGAAAAAAAATCTACATTGCATATTATTTATGTTCTCAGATCAAATTGCAAAAATCATTTTCCACCTTTAACATGGTTTAACAATCAACAAAATCCAACACACACACACACACACACATATATATATATATATATATATATATATATATATATATATATATATATATATATATATATATATATATATATATATATATATATACACACACACACACACCAATCAGGCATAACATTATGACCTGTGACGCGTGTATAATTATGATTATACGTGACGCGAATAACACTGATGATCTCATCATCATGGCACCTGTTAGTGGGTGGGATATATTAGGCAGCAAGTGAACATTTAGTCCTCAAAGTTGATGTGTTAGAAGCAGGAAAAATGGGCAAGCGTAAGGATTTGAGCGAGTTTTACAAGGGCCAAATTGTAACGGCTAGATGACTGGATCAGAGCATCTCCAAAACTGCAGCTCTTGTGGGGTGTTCCCGGTCTGCAGTGGTCAGTATCTATCACAAGTGGTCCAGTGAAGGAACAGTGGTGAACTGGTGACAGGGTCATGGGCGGCCAAGGCTCATTGATGCACGTGGGGAGCGAAGGCTGACCCGTGTGATCCGATCCAACAGACGAGCTACTGTTGCTTAGATTGCTGAAAGGTGTCAGAATACACAGTGCATGACGGGTCAGAGCTGTTTTGGCTAAGGATAAAAAAAAATTTATCATGAAGGCTGGAAAGAGAACTACAACATTATTACAGGAGCTAAAGGAATATCTGGCAAGTACTGGTCACTCCCTGCATTTGACCTCCCTGCAAGTGTCTGAGCTAAGGGGTAGGGTGGGTAGACGAAAAATCATCAAAGCCTCCCTTAGTAACTTCAAATTATGTGGCAAAGTATAAGGTTTGATGAGACCAAGCTAGACATTTTGGATACAATTCTAAAAGATATATGGGCGCAAAAACAAGACAGCTTATCATCCAAGGTACATTATACCCATAGTGAAACATGGTGGTGGCAGCATCATGCTGTGGAGCTGCTTCTCTTTAGCTGGAACAGACGATTCATTTTCCCTGCAGGCTTTGGTTATAAAAATGATTATAAATTTATTTAATAATAATAATAATAATAATAATGGTAATAATAATAATAACCTCTGACCAAATATCACCCTCTGTGATATTAAATATATTTTTATGCGGATCTTTACTAATTTATCAGCATACAATTTAAACTTTAAAAATAATAATAAACAACTGATTTAATTGGCTAACTGATCTGTCGTTTATGCCCTGTACACATTTGCATACACATGTGCGCTTGTGGTCTGTAGCTGTTTTGTGACTGTAATGAGACTCGGGCAAATGGAACTGGGGCATCCATTCCTCCATTCCTCCCTCAATCCCCACTCGTCTCCCCTTCCCCATCTCCAGTAACCTGAGCCAGGTCCGCAGGGTGAAGTGTTGCCATAATAATCACAGCACTTGGTATTTTGTGGGGGAAGAAGGCTACAGAGTCTTAAACTTGCCAGGCATGTTAATTATGGTTAGTGCCTATTTGATACACCCACAAAGACAAGTTCATGTTATATATAACCTGATCCTAGCTTAAACTTTGAACTTTAACCTGTCATGCCCACCATAACTGAACACTAACTGTTTATTATAGAATACATGTAATGAATGTTGACCTTATTGGCTTTAATAGTTGAATTATTGAATGTATTTGGCTAATTATTTGGCTTGTTATGTGAGCCCAGTGGGATGGACAAGCCACAGAGATCTATCTCCCAATTAAATAGACTAATGGCATAATAATAATAATAATAATAATAATAATAATAATACATTATTGGTAAATTAATTAATTAATTACATTTGTTGATTGCATACACTAGTTGTTGTTGTTAACAACAAAAAGATAATGTTCCTTTTCAACAATAAGAAAAAAAAACAAAATAAAAAACCCACACAATTAAAAATCATTTTATTTAGTTAATAATAATTAAAAAAATATATAATATTTATTCATGTGCATATATTTTTATTGTCAAATATTTATTTAATGTTATTTACGTTTTCCACAATTTCATCTGAACTTATAATTGTATCATGTCCATTACAAATGTCATGGAGACAAAAAATCCACCACAATATCAGTAAAATATCTCTACTTCTGATCTGTGTTTATCCCCAACTGTCTGCAGGTCACTAATCACTCATTCTCTCTTACACAGTTATGTTTATTTAATGACATATTCATTGATAAGTGCACTTCTAAAGTGACATCTCCTATTATAGTCAATGACTCAGTCAGTTTGATGTGCTATTGACAATTCCACAGAATCATCATTCATCACAGGAAGATGATGTGAAAACTTGTACAGATGAAAAAGGCAGAAATAGGAACTGGGATTATTGTAATGTAATGTATTGGCTAGCACATGTGTAGATGTTTATTTCAACATGTAGCTGTCAGTGGTGTGTCTCGAACCTGCGGTGTAGCTTGTGTCATGTTCCGCAATCACATACGTACTATATTGTTTCTTCTGGGGATTATGATCTGCACTGCTCTGAGGCAAATTAACTTGTCCAGGCCACAAGTATGATATCTGTCATGTCTGAGCCAGGTGTTAAGATGCTTTGAAGTGGAGGTACACGATATTGCCAAAAGTTTTGGGACACCCCTCCAAATCATTGAATTCAGGTGTTGTTTTTCAGGGGTTGGGCTCGGCTTCTTACTTCCAGTGAAAGGAACTCTTAATGCTTCAGCATAACAAGACATTTTGGACAATTTCATGCTCCCAACTTTGTGGGAACAGTTTGGGGATGACCCCTTCCTGTTCCAACATGACTGCACACCAGTGCACAAAGCCAGGTCCATAAAGACATGGATAAGTTTGGTGTGGAGGAACTTGATAAAATCTTGATAAGGACCTGATAGATCACCTTTGGGATGAATTAGAGCGGAGACTGCGAGCCAGCCCTTCTCATCCAGCATCAGTGCCTGACCTCACAAATTTTTTTCCAGAGGAATGGTCATAAACTTGAGAAATTCCCATAAACTTGAAGCTGTTATAGCTGCTAAGGGTGGGTGAACTCCAAATTACATTCATGTGCATGTAAAGGCAGATGTCCCAAAACCTTTGGCAATATAATGTATATTAGAAGGTTTCAGATTTTGTTTTTGAACTCACTGAACTGTTTTGATCCGCATGCTGCAGTAGGTTGCACTTAATGATTCAAGATTCAAGATTCAAGATTCAAGAAGCTTTTATTGTCATTTCAACCACATACAGATAATGATCCTGATTGAGTATCATATCAACCTAGGTTTGTATTGACTGTACAAGCTACAAAGCTCAGAGTGAGCTCATCTCTATTTCCTCTTTGTGTGATGGAGTGAAAAAATATTTTTCTAATTAACAGACTGAATGTCGCAGTGTGCGCACCAGAGAGTGCCCCTTTTACCTCTCCATACATATATAGCCCAGTGCTCGATCTACCTGGCCCTCGGCCCACAACATGCGTAACTTGACCCCCATCACTCAGCTTTCCATTTTAGTCCAAACCGGACCGGACACCCGAGCTGAAGCTATTCTGTGGCCGGGACGGATGCCAGCCTGTTACCCGATTTCCTTAACACCATTCTACATCTACATTCAGCTGCCTTGTGTCACCTGCAGCATAGACTTATTTGTAGAAATGTTTTATTAACGCTGTTTTTCTCCTCAGTACTGCTGTTTATTCTCTCTGACTCTGTATCTCATTCTGTCCCAAAATCGCTATTCTCAGGGGAGCAGTTAAGTTTGTTCAGGCCTCTTGTGAGCTGCAGGATATCTGGCTCTGAGCCTTTAGCCATGATCGGCATGTGAGCCCCACTGCTCACAACCTCAGTGTCCGAATATGTCCCATAAAAAAACACACACACACACCACACAAACACACACAGACAGATCCTGGGGTTTAAAAACTGGACAGTTATCTGTGGTGATAGATGAGATACTTGGATAGTCTGTGTCTGTGTGTGTTTGTCTGTGTGTGTGTGTGTGTGTGTGTGTGTGTGTGTGTGTGTGTGTGTGCGTGTGTGTGTGTGGGCCAGATTGTTTAACACACAGGCTGTTAGACTGATGGACAGATGATATCTGGATGCCATGACAGCAATGCAAGGAGTTTGACTTTGTCTTTCTCACAGCTATGGCTGCTCAAATATGTGTTCCTTTTAAAGCTCTCAAAGACAAATCTCTTCTTTATTTAACGCTTTATTCTATTAATCATGTGTCAATTACATTATCCAGCCAATTTAGCTATTTAATGTGTTTAATGTGTGTGCTGGTAGGGTGTGTGTGTGTTTGTGTGTAATCTGTGCACGTGCATCTCTCTCTCTCTCTCTCTCTCTTTTTCTGTGTGTGTGTGTGTGTGTGTGTGTGTGTGTGTGTTTGTGTAGGTGTGAGCGCATGCATCTCTGTACACCTATGTATGCATCTCTGTATGTGTGTGTGAGCACATGTGTCTGTGTGTGTGCGTGCGTTTGTGTGTGTGTGTAGGTTTAATTACGGACGGCTGTTTATGTCCTGCTCTGTTTGGAGAGGACTTTAAGATAAGTGTTAATTCCACTCTTGGCATATTGATTAGCTCTGCTGGGTGAGTATGGTTTTATAGGCTCCCACTCAGCCTGAATAATTAATGCTTAACATATTTAATTAGTGAGATTTCCTTTAAACGGGGGAAAGAGTAATTGAGTTCTAACCACAGGGAGGGTCAAATCAACTTCATGTGCTTGTGTGTTGATTCACAGAGCTTCCCACTATCCTGGAGCGGTTCTCTCTAGAAGTAGGCACCTTTCTTGGCAGAGTAGTTCAGCCCCTGCTCTCTGATATGTACTGATTGGATGTCTGTTCTGAACCTGCCTCTGTCTTTATCAGGTCACACTGCCAGGCATCGAGCCCAAATCTATTTTTGAGCCTGTATCTGTATACGTAGGCCTCCATGCAGAGACTTTCTCTCCGTCAGCTCAGTTTATTCTTCTCTCACTCTCTGGCACTCAGACTGGGTCAGGGAATACAACCAAAACAACAGCTGATCTCCCAGCCCTCATCGTATCTTGGGACATTCCAATAATTGTCTAGTAGGATGAGCTGTTTAACCACAACAATGCTGATGGGCAGCAGATGACAATTAAAGCATTCTTGTTTTTGTCTTTGTTATATTTTCTTGTTCTTTTGCATCATTTGCACTTGAAATTAATTTGGTGTCACAGCTAAATTCCCATAACTGTCTTTATATACCTTCCCCACAGCCTGAAGCACAGTTACACACAGACATGCATTGATTTTTCTCACAGTTCTCGTACAGGTGTGCTTGCTTAGTTCCCAGATCTGAATTCCTGTTCCTGCTGAGTCCCTGTAGAGGGAGCTCTTTACATTGATCTGGTATGTACACCCCTAAAGCACCCACTTAAAAGTGTTGAACCGCCTTTGGTTTTTATAGAAGTACAAAAACTGTTACACTATGAATGCAGCACGGTTTGTGTCTACTTGTCCCTTCAGTTGGTAGCATCACTACAAACCAATACGCAGTTATTCCGTATTAATCCTACGATCCTGATAAGCATGTGAATTCTGCTAGTATGGCTCCACCCCCCAGGAGGATAAAATTAATGTAAATCACATGCTATGATCTTCACACTGTATCTGAACCTTATTTAACACCTATGAGAGATGAGAGTGAAGTGTTAGACACCATGAATAGTGTTCATCTTTCCAACACAGACTTGTAGACTGTAAAGGTGTCAACATCTATAGTTTAACTGTAACACTTTTGACTCCGGGGTCAAAGAGATACGGGGGAAAGGCTCGTCTGCTTTTTAAGCCTCAGACGGATTATGAATAAAATGAGAAAAAAATCAGATAGGACACGGGATATGATTTTGCTTCTGATGGTGTTTGCTTTCACATTGCTGCAAGTTAATTAGGACGAATTTAAGGTGTGAATTTATGATCCTAGCTCTTCTGAGCCAGTGGAAACCAAGCTGCTGCCTCTCCAAACTTTTGCCTTTCTGTTTTCTTCCTGTTTCTTGGCACACATCTGGAAAGAAAATAGCCTCGTCCCCTGGCATACGCAAGAGAATATACGGCAAGGTTAAATGTCAGCAATCATCTCTCTCCGGCACTGGTCCTCTCCTTATATCGTACCTGTCTCTGTGGGAGAGATAGGCTAATCATCTCACTTACACATGCCCTGTACACCAGGGCTGTCATCTGCCAGTTGTCCTATTCCTTCTGCCAGTTTGACACTGGAGTGCCAAGATGGGTTCCCATGCCCTCTGTAAAAATCAATTTGGGGAAGCCCTTGCAATAACACATAGACGGTGTGCAAAAAATGTATTTAATCTATTCAGTGTCAGAGTATATATATAATTCCTTACTTAATGTGTATTTTGCTAAATGGATAAAACTATTTGAAGCAAATGAACAATTGATATCAAGATTAATTATCTTATTAGGACCACAGCAATTCTGTACATGCTTAATGCCTGTAGTAGAGGACAAGGGAGTGGAGAGAGAGAGAGAGAGAGCGAGAGAGAGAGAGAGAGAGAGAGGACAGTATTGATCAGAGCCAGTTCATTTTCTGCCGTCCCTGGAGAGTTAGTCTGTAGGAAATAGCTAGTTTGTCTCTTGTCACAGTGACTTCTGAATGCTAGAAAGTGGAAAAGCCTCAAGAAGCTGTAAACAGGCCACGCTTAGGGAACTGCTTCAGCATCCGACCAAGACACCGCGTTGCATCAGAGAGTGGTTTGTTCCATTTGGTAATATTTAAGTTTACAAGCAACTGTACAGTAAAAAAAAAAAAAAAACATAAGTAAAAGGCAAGGGGACTGTATGTGATTATCTGTTTTAACAAACTATCAATTAGACAAACACTGTAATGATTAGCTCACACATTTTGGTGTAAACCTGAAAGAGATTGCACTGGAATTTTACAAACCTCTAATAGAGTCTCCTAAAGTGAACAGTGAACGCATCTATGATTTCAGGAAGTTGTTATTACAAATTTCTATGAACCTTACCAGCACCTGCTCTTTTTTTCCACAACATGTATAGTATTCAACATTATAACCACCGACAGGTGAAGTGAATGACATTGATTATTTCATTACAGTGTCAAGGCATAGGATATAGTGTAAGGCAGCAAGTTAACATATAGTTCAAGAAGTTGTGTTGGTAGCAGGAAAAATGGATCAGAGCTCCTGGGTCAGAGCATCTCCAAAACAGCAGGCCTTGTGGAGTTTTTTCTGGTATGCAGTGGTTAGTACTTACCAAAAGTGGTCCAAGGAAGAACCTGTGACCAGTGAACCAGCAACAGGGCACCCAAGGCTTTGATGCGAATGGTGAGTGAAGGCTATGGTCTGTTTGGTCTGATCTCCCAGAAGAGCCACTGTAATGCTGAAAAATGTAATGCTGGCTATATATATATATGATATGTGTATATATGAAGATATATATGTATATGTATGTGTATTCAGATCAGTTGGTCCTGGGGAGGCGGTAGTTGGTTTGGGAGGGGGTAGTAAATGCTGCTTGGACTATTTTTGGGGTTGGACATTTTCCCCATCCTTAAAGGCACCCATCCTATCCGTATCCCCTTTCATGGCATTCTCCACTTAACAAGTTTTTGGATATTAATGACCAACCTGAGGTGACAACTCTCAGGTTACTCCATCAGGCTGCTGTCACTAATGTGACACAGTCTGTACCACTTTCACTCTAATCCACTCGATGTACAGCAATTTTATTCATAGGTAAACACTTATGATTAGATTTGTTAGCTTTGTTTCTTAATCAGGAGGTCACCAAATATATAGACATCTTTATGTATATTTAAATATTTTTTTTGAGGAACACCCGTTTTAACCATTGCTAAATTTCTATGGTCAAGTGGACCTGCAGGATTGGAAGTTTCTTTTCAAGTTCCTTTAAGAGCAATGAAGTTCATTGCTGTAGAGTGTATAATGAGATGCTTTGGCTTATTCAGAGAGGAAATTCCTTTTACCACCTTCACTGATGTAAGCAGTATGTCTGCATTTTTTTTAGCCAGTTAGGCCTCTTAGTGCAAATCACTTTTTTCCCCAATCCCAGATTTAGTCTCTGCCTTCCCTGTTAATTGATTACCCATCAAAACTCCTAGATGCTCAGTGCCTATGATATCGCAATGCCCTTACATTAAGCTCAGTGACATTGAGGGCAGCTGTTCCAGTCGTGAAGTGCCCAGGCCTGTGCCCACCCTAAGCAGATGCCTGTTCTTCCTCAGTGCTCAGAGGGACCAATTAGAAGTTATACAACTCCTGGTACAAAGAGCAGTCTGAATCGAAGATGCATGAAAGTAATGAGAGAGGGTCAGTAGTGTTTTTCTTGGTCTTAAGAACACTTGCTTGGCTTCAAAAGCTCAGGTTAACAGAATGATCCTAACATTTGCTGCTGGTTAAATTAGCATACCCGGCTCTTGGCAAACCCAGCCTTTCCCCATTGAACTCTAGAGGAAAGCCTCAGCTACCCCAAGTGAACACGTCAAACCAGACAGCTTCATGCCCAGGCCTGTAATTTGTAGTTTTGGTTTGTTTGGGTTGACCTTCAGGACAATCATAGTTTAAACTCTGTACATGATAGGCTCTAGGCTTTGCATCCACCTGTAAAATGCAACAGCAAATAGCAGTTACACTGCACATGTGCTTTCTCACTTCTCTAATGAAGTTTAGTACTGATTCGTTGTATTAAGTCTCAGATAAAAACTAAAAATAGGCATTTGGGTTATATCACTTTGTTTTCATTTATGTTTATACACCTATATAACATTCAGATCTGTTATGTAAATGTCTAGCTAAATTCTAAAAACCTTGTCTCATGCGTGATCAAAATGTACCAATTCTCCTGGGCTAGGTTTCCTCAAAACATTGCAGCACAAAGGTCATTGTTAAAGGTAGAGCTAGCATCACATTGAGCACTATGCCCATTAGGATAGTTTTAACTTTTCAGAATTTTTTCCCCCCTGCAATTCAGCCCTGTTTTGATTACATGGCTATCATATACTATATTTAAATCACTATTATTTAGCATTTCCTGCAATAAAATGTTTTTTATTCAATTAAAATGTCACCATACATCAAACCAAAAAATAGATAGCACGATATTCTGCTTCAGTAAATGTAAATAATGCAATTTGTATCATTGAAGCATGGTGGTGTGAGGATGAGTTTGCTCAACTGGGAAACTGATTTCTGAATTCATTATAGTTTTAACATAAATTCCTTTCTGCATTACACCTCTTTACTGGATTTCAGCGGAATGGAAATTGATTGATCGGACATTTTCAATCAGTATAAACAAGTCTGATATAAAATTAGACCATTTGGTAAAGAGATTTCTTTTCAGTTCCAGGTTGAATTCTACAAAGTTTAAGGATAAATACCTGTTCAAGTCATTGTATAATATATATATAATAATGTATAATAATAATATAAGATAACCCAGCTGATTTAGTCTGGTTTTCCCAGACTAAATTAGCAGAACAACTGTAGCAATTTTGCTTTCAGTGTTGAACAAAAATATTATTTCAGCAGCTGTCATGCAGCTAAAGCTTATTCTTAACTCATAAACATGTGAAGTGACAACACACCCAGTGCCATAGGATGATAAATGGTTCTGTTCAACTAAAACCTGGTCTTCAGTAGACCCCTAGGTGTCTTTTATGGCAAACAGGTGGTTGACAAATGAAGAGTTTTAAGGTCTGTGAGAGTGTGTTCAGCTTCCACTGGACAGGCATGGACAGCTCAGTGTGTGTGTTACCTTAGAGCACTGTGCCTTTTATTATAGTGGAGTCAACAAGTCCATGCAACAGGGGTGTGAATAGACATGTGTGCACACTCTGTCCTAATCACAGCACATGACATTGAAGCAGAGCTGTTAATAATGCTGTAGATAGGCCAGACGGTTATGGGTGAGATGCTTTTAGTGGTACAGCAAGGTCAGTACATGTTGATTCACTGGCTTTGACTATTGGGTGACGGTGATGACTGACCCAGTCACAGTGGAGCTGTTTGACATCACTAGACTTGCAACATAGTGACTCACTTCTGGGGCTCTTACAACACTCAAATCTCTCATCCCTCCTCAATTACATCTCTTCTCAGTCCATCAACACTCCTGCAATCCTTCCATCAGCATCAGCTACCCCTTGGAGTGTCTTGCTTCTCCTGTGGCAACTGGTTTTTAATCTCTCAAGGTTACTTTAGGAATGAATTTGGAGCTCGAGCTTCTGAATCACCTCTACTGACCACACAGTGTCTTGTTATATGGGGTTATGCACAAATTATTTTCACACCTTTTGTGTAATATTCTATTATGTACAGCTCTGACAAACAATATGTTTCTTCTTATGCACACATTTTTATATTTTATTCTCATTCTATGACTGTAGTAAGACATTCACTGGGACTTGTGTGGTGTAACTGAAAGATAATAATGAATAAAGTGTGTTATTTGGCAAAAAGAGACATACATAAGGTCCCATAAATATTCTGGAAGGAGATGTTTATTTACCATTTTTGGAACCACTGTCAGGGATTTGTGCCAGGTTTTCCTCCACAGGAAAATCCTCAGTACACACACGACATTGTGCTTTCTGGGTTCAGGATAATATGACAAGCTACTTTGTTTTCTTGAAAACTGGCAACAGGAAGGAAATGGTCACACAGACATGCATTTCAGGATGTGCTGTTATAGTAAAGTAACAATAATCATATAACCATCATGCGAACTTGTCTTGATTATGTGATATAACATCTGACTTTTTACATAAACCTTGAATCGCTGAGGCTATTTTTAGTTGTTAGTCTCATCAGTCCTGTTCGCAGAAATTAACACAAAATCGAGCACTCGGTGAGATTTGGAGGAGGTTGCAATTTTTCTAAATGGCTGCAGACATCATCACAACAAACATTCAGCCAAATTCACATGCGTCGAACATGAGTACAGTAATTGCATGTGCTTGTTTGCTGGTTTAAAAGAAGAATCCTGTGCACACATTTTAACCAGTTGTAGTAGTTTTGCAAAAGAAAAACAGAAACTCAAGTTGCGTCACAAATTGTGTAAACAAACAAACAAAAAACCTCAGCAAATTCAAGCCTCAACAATTTGGCTGCTGCAGTCACAAAAATCTCAGAATGCCTTGTTGTGCATTGACGAGACGGATGGATGGATGGATGGATAGATGGATGGATTGTTGGATGGATGGACAGATAGATGGATTGTTGGATGGATGGATAGATGGATGGATGGATAGATAGATGGATAGATGGATGGAGGGAGGGAGGGAGGGATGGATAGATGGATTGTTGGATGGATGGATAGATGGATTGTTGGATGGATGGATAGATGGATTGTTGGATGGATGGATAGATGGAGGGATGGATGGATGGATGGATGGATGGATGGACGGATGGATTGTTAGATGGATAGATGGATAGATAGATAGATAGATAGATAGATAGATAGATAGATAGATAGATAGATAGATAGATAGATAGATAGATAGATAGATAGATAGATAGATAGATAGATAGATAGATAGAACTTTGTCATTCCAATACAGGTACATAGCAACAAAATGCTAAAGCATTTCTTCCTATATCATTTCAAAAACCTGAAGTATTAGTAAATTGTATTATTTTTAATACGATTCATTTGATTTCTGTCATACTGTGTGCTTTTTTGAGGACGTAGTCCCTCCTGTTTATTGTGACTGAGAATGCCAGCAGTTACTGTACCCCTCGGTATGCAGATGTGATTGCAGAGCTGCAGCAGTTGGTGTTGAGAATGCTGCTCAGACAGCTGCCCCATAACCCAGGCCCTGACAATCATTTTTAGAATATGAATCAAATGTTGCTATTTAATGTGAAGTGGTAAAAAAATAAAATAAAATACTTGGGTGTCTGACACTTCAAGAGCCAACAGAAACTTCTCTAGGTGTGTCGCGGCTTGCTCTGAGCACATTTGCATCGTTGTTTTGCTCGTAAAGGTTCCGCCCTGCATCCGTAATTCGGTATTTTGACCCATGCCAGGCATTGCTGGTTTTGGCAGAGAGAATGCTTAATCGCAGTGCTGTTACCCCAGTGGGAATCAGAAGATGAGCCCCAGGGGGATTGTAGCAGGAGTAGGGGGTCTCTTGCTGTCAATAATAAGATTAATGATGTGACAGAGATGCCAGAGTAAAGAATGGGAGTGCAGTTAGCTGGAATTAGTTGTCAAATTTGCTGAGGGGATCCGAAAATGGGCGATAACACGATTTGATAATCCCTAAGCGGATACTCTTCTACAGGGTGTCACTGCTTCCGTGTCACAGCAGAGATGGAAGTGAGGGAGGGTTTCCACTGAAATGTGTTTAAGATGAGCATATCAGTGATTGGGCAGCGTGAGGAGAAGTGTTTCAGCATGTTTCATCTGTTAAAGAGTCGTGATTGTTGTGATCGTTGTTTTGAGTGCCTTCCCTTGTTGCACTACAGCATGCTTACACAAACTGCACCACAGTCTTGTTGAACTTTCAGGCATGATCAAATCAGTAGTTTCGGTTGCGAGGTGAGTCGCAGGTTTATATGACGTTATCTCTGTAAACGTTCTCGGGATGTTCCTTGACCTTTAGTGTAACTATAAACAGTTATAAACAGATAAATAAAGTATGATGGCTTCTTCTTTAATTATTAAAGTATATATAGAGAGATCAGAACATCAGATCTTATTATCAGTTGACCAAATAAAATGAACTATTTAATATTTTTCTTTACAAAAAAATACGTAAACAAAGAAAGCTCTTTTTATTTACAGGCTTCTGAAGTAGCTGAAATTGTAGTGGTAATAAATTACTGCTTAAGGACAGTGTTATAAACGTATGGGCTTCCTTTACATTATAATGATTTGATGCTTTATAATAAATGTAAAGTTTTTAATGCATACATTAATTATATGCATATTCAGTTTCTTTCTTTCTTTCTTTCTTTCTTTCTTTCTTTCTTTCTTTCTTTCTTTCTTTCTTTCTTTCTTTCTTTCTTTCTTTCTTTCTTTCTTTCTAAAAGGGATTGCCTATGAACTAAACAAATAAACAAGCAAAGAATTAATTAAATTAATAAAATTGATTTTAAATTAAATATTTCAAAAATTACGATTCAGTTAAAAAATATAATGCAGATACAAAAAACAACAAAACGAAAATAATATATTTTTTATCTTCTGTTATTTATGTTTTCTTTCATTAATTAATGACTTTGTAAATGTAGAAAAGTAGGCTAAAGGCTAAGATTGACAGTCTAGAGCACTACAGACCTTTCTGCTAGCTTGCAATAATACTGGTGATCTTTTATTCCACATCTTATATTTTCTTAAAATGTTACAAAGAGCCTTACACTGACTGTCCATGAGTGATATATGCAATCATAATGTCCAGTGGAGGCTTCCTTCAAATACAGTGTTGATGTTTCCCTGTGTGTCATATTGCCTTTTTGCTTTTATTTTGGACGGTTCCATGGATATAACATCCACTGTAGGACTGTAGGAACTTTCTTGCAGCAAGAGACCAGGCAGAAACATAACATGGGAACCTGTCAGAAAAAAATGAGAGAGAAAGTGTGTGTGTGTGTGAGAGAGAGAGAGAAACAGAGAGGAATAGATAAAGGTGGGAGTGCATGGCGCTGGTTGAAGCTGGTGTAAGCTGAGTAAATAATCGGCAGTGCGTTTCGGCTCAGACTCGAGGCTGGGTTGTCAGCGGGCGATGAATGAGTCCCCTGGCCTGATTGTAAAGCCCAGCAGGTTGTGTTGGTTGAGTGAGTCTGTACCGAGTGGGGTCTCAATCTTCCCCTTAATAGGCCACTGACAGATCCCTGCCACAAACGCACACACACACACACACATGCAAGCACACACACATAAATAAAAAGGTCTTGACAGGGAGCACTGCCTTAGTTTTGGCACATCGTGCTCAACATGGTAGCGACGTTCTGCAGCACTGTCATTAAACAGTAGGTAAGGTAGAACAGTGTTGTGAATAACTCCATAAGGGGTTTGGTGTGTAAGGAACGAGCTCACTGACAAGCAAAATTTGTCATCCCCAGGGACGCCCAAATAGCTCTGACTGCAATACAGATGGGTGCTGTGTGAAAAAGTGACTTCAAGCCAACTAAGTAATCCTACAAGCTCACATGTTCACGCATACAGTACATTCCAGCTTCTGGTTGCATCTGCCCCCCTGCCTACACACACACACACACACACAGACGTAGTTGCCTTAAGGTCCAGTTGTATACTGCCCAGCTGAAACTATAAATCATACACTGTGTAGCACATATAAAACAGATTGTCCTTGCACAACTCATAGGGACACACACACACACACATACACGTGCGCTGGTAAATGTTTGTAGAAGGTAACTTCTGTTACTGACTCTAAAATGGATTGTACTGAGGTTTGAGGATCCATTTGTGGTATTAACTGGACATAAAGACGAACTTTTATTGCTTCTTCGAGGTGCATCGCAATATTTTCACAACGTTTATTATTCATTATGAACTCTACCTTTCGTTGCACATGTTGCAGTGGGAACTTAATTGCTTTGATGCATGCTTACTTAATAGTTCATAAAGTTAAACCGATCAGATGTGTATTATTAACATCCTCCCTGCAGGCATGGTTCATTCAGTCTATCCGGAAGATCCATAGCATACATACATACATGCACTGTAGTCTCACTTATGTCTTAAACAGATTCAGAAGCACTGTGTGAAGTGTGCTGGCAGTGGCCATGGTCATGACAATAATTCAGTGAGATGTGGAGACATACAAAATGAGTGACAGTTGTTATTCTGATTTGTACAATTAATTTGGTAAGTGTGATGTGCTCATGCATGGTGGATGTCAGACAGCAGCAGTAGTGGTTGGTAGTGTTATTTGCTGTCATTACAACAATAAATTTGCTTCAATTTAATATCTTATCTAATATCTTGTTTATCTAGTTTATCGTCTCATGCCAAGCATTAACAGTTATTTGCAGTGGGGGAAAACAACTGTGTTGGCGCTTAAGCTTAGACGGTCTTCCAATGTCAAGTTGGGTTTTCTCCAGGTTCTCCAGTTTCCTCCCACTGCCCAAAAAATGCCAGTAGGCAGATTGGTGGTGCTGCATTGCACCAGGTTTGAGAGAGAGAGACAGAGACAGAGTGTGTACCCTGTGTGATTCCAGGTACATTGTATAATAAATAAATGAATAATTAATACATGGAAATTTAATATGACACTTGCTTTTATACAATCAGTGTGTTGGCATCTTTGCTCGGTCACGGGATGATCTGAAACAACAGATACTGTTTGTATCTGTGGGTTAAGTATGTTAGCATGAACAGCCGGTCATGACACTAATATGAATACTTTTATTGTCATAGTGTCATTGTCATAGTGTCATAGTTTTAGAGTCATAGTATTGTCATATTTTACATATATTAAATAAGATAAATAAATAAAGTGCAAGATGTTGCGGATTAAATACCTTTAATTATTAACAGATCAAACACTTGAGTTAATGTTTACATCAAACCTCATGATTGGGGAATAAATGTGATCTCAGGCCTGGCTGCTGGTATGAGATGATTTCAGAGTTTATACATAATGGTGCAAAAAATGAAAAACATCCAGTTGGTGGTAGTTGTGCAAGGAGAAACGGCTTATTGCTGAGAAGATAACTCAAATAATTACTCTTTACAACCACGGTGAGCAGAAACGCATCTCAGAATGCACAACACCTCGAACTTTGAGGTGGATGGGGTTCAAGAGCAGAAGACCACATCAGGTTTCACTTTTGACAGACAAGTACAGAGATCTGAGATTAGAGAGGGCACAGGGTCACGGAAACCGATGAGTTAAAGATGATGACTGGTCTGATGAATCTTCTGCTCTTACATCCAGATGGTGTGGTCAGGGTTTGGTTTCAATAGAATGAATTCATGGATCTGACTTGCCTTGGCAACAATTCGGGCTGCTGCTGGTGGTGATGGTGGTGTGCTGATGTGGGGAATGTTTTCCCGGCAAATTTTTGTCTTCATAATTGTTTGAAGGCCACAGTCTGACAACTGTGTCCTGTGTGAATCCCATTACGGCCGATTATATAATGGCTATTCTGTTAACATGCACCAGACCCTCAAAAGAGTGTGTGTGTAACACCTTGTGACATTTACAATTTGGGCATTCACATGTTGGGCCATCAGTATGCATGTGTAGTATCGTGTTGGCCTGATGCAGTGAGATACCAGTATATGCTGTTCCATTGCCTCTCAGGTTTTAATTCAGGGCTTGAGCCCCTCTGACTTGGAAATGCTATAAGCTAATGAAATAATATACACACCCTAGTAAATTCCTTCCCCAAATCCCCAAATGCAGGCAGATACTATCTCTGAGCAAGTCTTACTGCTGAAAGGTGTGTAAAAGAGAATCCGTCATCTTAGGAAATAAATTATCTTGCAGGACAGAACCAGAGGGGTTGGGGACCGACTGAAAACTGCCAGGCATCGTTGCCAGGGCAAAGGATACATGTTTCTTCAGGAGCCATCGGATCATATGCGAATAAAACAGATGTGACAGATAAATTTGGCATTATGCTGTAATCTAATCATGGTTTGGTCCGGGCGTGTTACAGATGATCTCTGTTAACACAGGAAAGACAGATCTCATTCGGTGTTGAACGCAATTCGCAAACACCTCAATAAGGGATAGCGTGACGGCCATGGCATGGCATGACCCCTAGATCTAGCAGCTACCAATAGCTGAGGTGTAAAAGGGTAAATGTTAATGCGCTGGAGTGGTAAAGCTAGGAAGGAAAACTGAATATTAGCCCATGAGGCGTGATTGAATTCCGCGGTTGCCGCAAATTAAGAGGCAGCATTTAGCTTGTGCCAAGACACTGTAGTGGCTGCAGATGAGCAAGCAATTGGTGTTTTTGTTATTGCTTTAAAAAGGTCCTGTGCTGTACCAGCTATCTTAATCCGTTGCAATGTGTCCATTCCACAGGGATAAGCATGAAGGCTTTCAGAGAAGTGCCCATAAGACAACCCATTTTGGAAAGCCCCAGTAAAGAGGGTTGCTCAGATGATTTGCAGAAAGGATACTCAAGCCAGTGTGTCACTGATGTCAGGTCAGGGAAGGGCAGGATACTGATCTGAGACTAGAGTTGATATGAGCAATCCAAAATAACAACCTGTGTAGGGCAGGAAAGTGGACATACTGAGAGAGAAGGAAAGTGGACATACTGAGAGAGAAGGAAAGTGGACATACTGAGAGGGTAGGAAATTGGACATACTGTGATAGAAGGATAGTGGACATACTGTGAGGGTAGGAAAGTGGACACAGAGAGATAGAAGGAAAGTGGACATAGAGAGATAGAAGGAAAGTGGACATACTGAGAGGGTAGGAAATTGAACATACTGTGATAGAAGGAAAGTGGACATAGAGAGAGAAGGATAGTGGACATAGAGAGAGAGGAGGATAGTTGACATACTGTGAGGGTAGGAAAGTGGACACAATGTGAGGGTAGGAAATTGGACATACTGTGAGGTAGGAAATTGGACATACTGTGAGGGTAGGAAAGTGGATATACTGTGAGAGAAGGATAGTGGACATACTGTGAGGATAGGAAAGTGGACATACTGTGAGAAAAGGAAAGTGGACATAGAGAGAGAAGGAAAGTGGACATAGAGAGAGAAGGAAAGTGGACATAGAGAGAGAAGGAAAGTGGATATGCTGTGAGAAGAGGAAAGTGGACGTAGAGAGAGAAGGAAAGTGGACAGAGAGAGAGAGAGAGCGAGAAGGATAGTGGACATACCGTGAGGGTAGGAAAGTGCACATACTGTGAGAGAAAGATAGTGGACATACTGTGAGAGAAAGATAGTGGACATACTGTGAGAGAAAGATAATGGACATAGAGAGAGAAGGATAGTGGACATACTGTGAGAGAAGGATAGTGGACATAGAGAGAGAGAGAAGGAAAGTAGACATAGAGAGAGAGAAGGAAAGTGGACATACTGTGAGAGAAGGATAGTGGACATAGAGAGAGAGAGAAGGAAAGTGGACATACTGTGAGAGAAGGATAGTGGACATAGAGAGAGAGAAGGAAAGTGGACATACTGTGAGAGAAGGATAGTGGACACAGTAGGAAAGCAGACAAACTGTGAGAGTAGGAACGTGGACACAGTGTGAGAGTAGTAAAGTGGAAAGTCAACCTACTGAGAGAGAAGGAAAGTGGACATACTAGGAAAGTAGAAAAGTGGGCATAGTTTGAGAGAAGGAAAGTGGACATACTGTGAGAGTAGGAAAGTGAACATACTGAGAGAGAAGCAAAGTGGACATAGTGTGAGAGTAGGAAAGTGGACATAGTCGGTGAGAAGAAAAGTGGACATATAGTTGGAATGGGAAAGTGGGCATATAGTTGGAATGGGAAAGTGGACATGCTGTGTATATACATATATACGGAGATGTACATGCACATATACATGAGTCTTCTTACCTAACTGCAAAAAAACCCCTGTTTTTTTCTTTATTGTTCCATAAAGATTATAAACAGAATAAAAGCATGTTTCATTCATTTTACTTCATTATGCAGGATGAAATCTGTAAGATTTTTTTTAAATCATTTATTTGGTTAAGCAAATTAATTAAAAAAAAATTATAATTTATTTATATGAATTTATAAGAGTTTTATATTTGACAGATTTTCACCAGTAATCCAGATTATCTTATCTGTACAGCTTTAAAGACAGATTTAAGGCTAGGTAGCATTTTCTTTTGTGCCTTTTTTATTTTCTTTTTAATTTTCTTTGACATTATACAATGATCTAGCTGCATAATTTAAAAAATATTAATGAGAAAGAAAGAAAGAAAGAAAGAAAGAAAGAAAGAAAGAAAGAAGACAATGTGAGAATGTTTGTCAGGTTTTGCAATGTTGATCCATTCCAAAAATATTTATTTATTTATTTATTTATTTATTTAGTGCTTTTTAATTAATTAATTAATTAATTAATTAATTTATTTATTTATTTATTTTTATTTTTTTATTTTGTGTTTTTTATTTATTTATTTATTTATTTATTTTGTGTTTTTTATTTATTTTTTGTTCCAGCCAGTGATTGCTATGAGACCAGCTTTTACTGTTCATTTCACTACTATATCTATGAGCTGATGTATAGATGGAGATACTGTATGTTGATTTATATTTGTGTACATATCGGTAAATCTATAGTTCAGGTCAGGCTGTAGCTTTCTCCTTATGTGTTGCCGCTCCTTATCATGTTCCTCTGTTTCTCCTGGATTTTTCTGCTCATTGCTCTCCACCATTTCTCTGCTCACTCATTAGAGAGACAAAGTGTTGCCTGAGACACTAAGAAAAATAGGAAGCAAAGGTTTTCGTGTGTGTACATGCGTGTGTGTGTGTGTGTGTACGTGTGTGTGTGCTTGCAAAAGAGTGAGAGGAAAAAAAAGTGGTTTTGTTACATTTCACTGTGTGCTGTAATCGAGCATGGTGTTTATTACGTGGCACTTTCTTAGCCAAGCTGCTTAACCCTATGAAGACAGGCCTTGCTTATAAACCAGGCATCACCCCATTATGGCGTAGTAAAAGCTTTTGGGGAAAATGAAATACTATTAAAAAGTGTCGAATAGCTTTTTACAGAATTCTTAAAGTTCCATAAGTAATTCCATTCTCCCGCTGACTTGTCTAACATGCTAAATGGTAGCTGGCAGGAATAAATCTTTGGGGTTTTTAGCGTTGGTGTGAAAAGGCAGTGTGCAGGAGCCGCCATGCAGAGTCCATCTTTTACTCAGCCCGCATGCATGCATGTCACCTCTGCCCAGCCACCCATAAAGCAGCATGATGGATAAATGAAGGGATAGAGAAATAAATAAAAGCCACACTTATTCTCTCCCTCCGCTTTCTCCTTCCGTCTCTTCTCTGATGGATATGTGAAAAAGATATAATGAATGAGACTTAAAGAGAAAGGAAAGGAGGGAAGGGGGGGGGATGGGGGAGGCGGGAGAGACGGAGGATATGATTTATTAGGCTGATAAAAATTCAGCCTTTGTTATTCCTTCATTTTTACATGTGCAGCTTATTAAGGAGCGCACCTGCCAGTGAAGGGAGTTTGTCAGAGCGGATGTTTGACTCTGCAGTGTGTGAGTAGGCAGGAGTACTGAGTTTTATGGCATTAGAGGTACTGACTGACTTGATCTCTGCTCGTTACTATTAAAACAGTTGGCCGTGTTTGATCTCGGGTACTTTTCCAGCTCGGATATAAAAGTACAGCAGATTTGTGCAGCAGCCTGGGAAAACCCTTCACTTATTATACTATATCTAGTTCTGAAAACGACATTCCTGTCTTTCCTGGACTGAAGTGTTTCGCGTTGGTACTGCATGTGCTAATAAAGTTAGGTTCAAACTTCTATAGTATAACCTACACTTCGTACAGAAAAACAATTGTTACTATTGTTGACAAATAGTGAAAAATTAGAAATAAGTTTAAGATAGGACACAAGTTCTCACTTTGACTATCAGTATCATCCACATCAGCCCCTGTCTCATCACCTGAGCTCAAATTTACTCATCTCCTTCCTCAGCACATCTCTGTTTCGTGGGCTAATAATCAATTCATCTCTTTACATGACTAAATGTCTTGTTTAAAACTTTCTGTACAGAGGATGTAAGCACTCTTCTTTGTTCTGAGGATGATATGGTGAGGCAGAAGCATTGCATGTGTTTTGACGGCTGGTATCTGAATTCTATCCAAAAAAAAATCATGATAATCACAGACTGGCTATTTTTACCACTGTGTTTGTTAACCTGGCTCCTTATCCACATGATCTTTGCAGGCAGATGCCAAAGGAAAGGTTAGAAAGTAGCCTAAATAAAAAATATTGTTTGGCAAAATAGTTTAATCACGGTCACAGTGTAATTCTGGTCTGGTGTCTGGTCAATAGGTTGATGCTCGTTAAGCAAAATGTCATTAGATTTAGATCAGTTCCATGTGATTACATTAATTTGCAGCCAGTGTGGTTTTAAAACTTTGTACTTGACGTGATCCATAAATAATGTAAATATTTTCACAATTAATTTTCTCCTTTAAGTGTGTGTGTTTATTTATTTATTTATTTAAATTAAATTAAATTAAATTAAATTAAATTAAATTAAATTAAATTAAATTAAATTAAATTAAATTAAATTAAATTAAATTAAATTAAATTAAATTAAATTAAATTAAAATGTTACCTTTTTTGTAATTAGAATATATATTTTGTCTCACTGACCATTTTAATTTCCTAAAACACTACTGTATAATGCAGTCTGCGAAGAAACGTTTGTTTTAGTATATAATAGAAATGCATTCAGGAATCACACTGTGATATTTTCTCATATTGGCCAGTTTGTAAATATCCACCTGTGCTTGTATCTGTTCCACAGGCCCGTTCTCTCTCTCGGTACGGAATCCGGCATCACAAAGGGTCATTAAAACCCGCTACAAGATTGACGCACGCAGAGCACACCTCCAGCACCACAACCACACCCTCTCCTACAGAGTCAAGAGAGTCCAGTCAGCTCGGTAAGGTGCACAATAAAGTCCACAGTTCTGCATTTTAATCGGCTGCGGGCTGCTATATACAGACCTCACTTCTTTCCTTTCAGTCACACTAGCACCACTAGTCCACTAATGTTTTCTACAGAATTATGTTTAATGACTTTTATTCTGCCATAAAAAATAAATGGTGTGTGAGTGTGTGTCCTTCAGCCCACATGCAATCTTAGTCCACCATAACCAATTACAGGCCTGATTAAAGCCTCTCTGTTGACACGCTGCATTTTTTTAATTTTTTTTAACAGACTCTAGGAAGGAGCATAATAAAACATTAACTAACTGGCTGGCCTTAATAACACTACGAGATATAAGCACCTCATCACCACTAATATTATGACAGGAGGAAGGTGCTGCTCGTCACAGTAATCTATTACTCACACCATAAACATGTTGCTATGATACACTCCATGCCCATGTGGGAATACATGGCTTTTTTTTGTGTAAATAATAGCTTTTAATGGTCACCGTCTGGAACGAGTACATCAGAGGGACAGCTCATGTTGGACATTTGGGGGACAAAGTTAGGGAGGCCAGATTAAGATGGTTTGGCCAGAGGGAGAGTGAGTATATTGGTAGGAGAATGTTGGACATGGAGCTGCCAGGCAGGAGGCAAAGAGGAGGTATATGGATGTAATAAATGAGGATATGAAGCTAGTGTTGAGGATGCAGAAGATAGGGATAGGTGGACAGAGATGCTTCGCTGTGGCGACCCCTGAAGGGAAAAGCCGAAAGAAGAAGAAGAAGAAGAATGGTCACCGTCTGCTCAGGTTGAGTTCATAACACTGTTATTGTGCTCTATGAAAGGCTTCACGTAATTGAGTGGAATCACAATGCTGTTAGCTTTCACAATGTTTCATATCGTTTTAGAGAGTCAGTGGATTCTCTATTTCCCCTTGCAGTTTGAAGAAGTAGAGAGTGAAGCGTCTGAATAGACAATGGTGAGAATATCCAGCTTGATATAAATATGTTTAATTTTGTTCTGGAAAAAAAATTAGATTGGTGTTTTTGAGTGATTTTACACTACTTTTGGATTCTCGATTCTGATTCGTCAGAAGGAACAGATTAATTTTCTGTAACAGTATCTCTGAGAGTAGTGCCATCTGTGAGACAAATCACAGGTTTGTATGTGGCAATGATGCACTGGTAGCACCAACCAGTATACATTCTCTATATTAAGTTTATTAACTTTTTTAATAAACTTTATTTGTCAAATATACATAACAGCACAGTGAAATTCTTTCTCCACATATCCCATCCTTGGGAGTTGGGGTCAGAGCACAGGGTCAGCCATGATGCAGTGCCCCTGGAGCAGGGTGGGTTAAGGGCATTGCTCAAGGACCCAACGGTGGCAGCTTGGCAGTGCTAAGGCTTGAACCCCGGGCTTTTGGTCAACGACTCAGAGCCTTAACCACTTGATCTACCACCGCCCCTAGGATTATTATACAGTACATTGTGCAAAAATAACAGGATTGTAACCCAGCAGGGTTCTTGTAAACATATATACACTTACGCAATAGCAGCAGTTGAAACTGTATGGTCTGCAGAGTGATTACAATGTTATTACAATTTTATTAATGCTAAGGGTTTATAGTTAGATCAAACGTTAGTCAAAAGTTAGTTTCTGTATTCACGTTATGCCACGATAAAACAGTCATTCCTTCTCCAACCCCTTTTTTGTGTTCTGCGTGCTGCCCTCAATAGGAACGTCTGCTGAATATAATGGTAAGTAGGGTAAATAGTCATCTTACCAAGAATGTACTAGCTGGCACATCACTGCTCGGGACAGAAACACACCAATCAGAACATAACCCGTGTCTGACACTAGTGACTGTGGGAAATCACATTTGCTTAATGGCACGAATGAATCAGTCTTCCACACGGGTGTAAATATTTTACACCCAGTGTTATCTACAGAGAAAAGATGATCTCTACAGTAAATTATTCTCCCCCCATTCCACCCCCACCCCACCCAGACGCACCCATGTAGAAAAGAGAGGCTGTATGTCATGTGTTACAGCTTAAGAGCACTGTTCACATTTAAATAAAATGCTTATTATTTTCTTTCTTTCTTTCTTTCTTTCTTTCTTTCTTTCTTTCTTTCTTTCTTTCTTTCTTTCTTTCACATCCGCTTAGTCTCTTTTCTGTCCTTTTTTTTTGTTGTTGTTCATATACACCTATTTTTCTTTGTTCTGAGAATTCGGCTTACCTGGATAATCAGATATTGCATGCTAGGATGCAATCCTGCTAGAAAAAGTGTTCGTTTGTTAGAGAACATAAGCTTCATCAGGAGAAAGAAAAGGAGGTGATGGAGTGGATTAAATTGGTATGACAGAGGGGTGTTTGACTGGATATGAAGGTCTGGTGTTTAGGTTTTGCTAGAAACTTACATGCCGATAACGATCTTGGTTTTAATCTCTGTCAGAACATTACTTACTGCTATAACCACCATGACTCAAAATGTGTATCGAGTACACATTTCGGCTACAGACACTGGTTTTTAATAAAATGGTGAAGCCAGTTCTCCACAAGTGATTACCACAGATGATCTTCCCAGCCATCAGTTATATACTTGATAAAATGTGAAATAAAAATAGATTGTCAGTTTGTTGCCTGTTCTCTGAGGTTGCCTTTTGTGCTTCATGTCCAGTGCACAACCCTGACACTGCAATATCCTAGGATGACAGCTGTAGGGTGCATAGGGCCAGATCAGGGTAAGACTTGTTTGATGATCATAGCTTTCTGATTTCTAGCTAAAATCATGAAAGTCATTACACTCAAATGAAATGTATAGTTAAAAATCAGTAAAGTAAGGAATCCTTTGAGAGCTACAACAACAAGCTTCTGAGATTTGTAGACGAAGTTGGTGGAGAATTTGTCTGATTTTTTTTTTTTGGAGCCGAATGGCTTCAGAAAATATGAGGACATTTCCAGTATTTTGCAGCGATGCTTCCTGGTTTTTGTGGTGCATTGTGGGATTGTTTACAGCCCCACTGGAAGGATTTTGTGAATGAGACAGCTCTTGAAATAGGCGACCTGTCTACTGAACTAGGGAGCTGATTGAGACGCAGCCTGAGACACTAGACTCTTTAAAAGAACCTCAATAACTTAAGACACTGGTGTCATCGTTACCTAAAAGGACTGGTAGTACAATTATTTATGGCCAGTAGAGACAAAATTTTATGAATTTTTTTTTGCTTAGATTTATTCAGATATATTTGCCTGCACTGAAAAGAAGAGACAATCTGTTTACTGTGGGGTGGTGGTATCTCAAGTGGTTAAGGCTCTAGGTTGATCAGAAGATCAGGGTTCAAACACCCAGGCACTGCCAAGCTGCCACTGTTGGGCCCCTGAGCAAGGCCCTCAACCCACCCTCACCTGCTCCAGGAGCACTGCATCATGGCAAACCCTGTGCTCTCACCCCAACCCTCCAAGGATATGGGATATGCAAAGAAAGAATTTCACAGTGCAGGAATGTATATGTGACAAATAAAGGCTACTTAACTTACTGTTTTACTAAAAACACACTCAAAACCGAAGCCAAAGGGACAGTTGATGGGGCAGTCCCAGATTCTGTTTAAGCCAAAAAAAAAAAAGACCATTCAAGACATTGCTATTGTTAGACTATTTTAACCGTGCAGTTAATTCCTGATAAACAGCAGCAAAGAATGTTAACAGTTAACAGCTATTTAAGGCTGCACTGTTAAAACACATAAATTGGTGTAATGAGTATGCAAAAAATAAATCTGTGCATCATATTACACACATACCAGCTCTTAAAATACACTGTTCTGGACAGTAGATGTTCATGTTTCTGGGTGATATTGTCGATTGTGAAACTGAAAGTGTGCAGCAGTGAAGCTTGTGTCCATCCACAAAAAGACTATTAAAGGAGCAATATTATTTGCGAAGAGGCAGGTGAACACATTGGAAATTAGTCGTAATGAAGAACGAAACTGGAGGGCAGCACGGTTGGAAAAGTGGCACGCGCTGGTATAAGGAGAGATGATGGGGTTGAAATGCACCCATGATACTCATTTCTCTTCCATCTTCCTTGCTCTGGATGTAGGACACTATGTTGCAGCAGCATCTAGGAGGTCAATAGTGTCAGAAGAGTTGAACAGCTGTTTTTTACTCCTGCCTAAGAGTTTGTGACAGACACAAACTCTTAATCTGAACTGGAATAACTGCATATTGTATTGCTATAATGCTGAATTATATTGACTCCTGAATCTAAAATCTTTATAGTTGCAGTTGCATTATATAATTACGTATTCAAATCCTTTACTGGCAGAATTGAACGACAGATTATCAACTTAGACTAAGATCAATGTTGTTTTTCTCCTCTGCCAAGGTTAAAATTATTTCCCCTGTTTATCAGGCGTGCGTGAGAGAGACGGTGGATAGAGTTCGGCTTGACAAAACACCAGCGTATTCTTTGAAGAGCCTGATGATGCGTATTTCAATTAGTGCTGAGTATTTAATAGGTCCCCGGTGATTTTGAGCCAGATTTCAGTTCAAATCAAAAGCATTTGGCTTCAGGATAAAAGTGCATTTAGGGTTTTTTTTGGGGGGGCAGCTTTGGCATGTACTTGGCTTCATTTGTTTAATTCAGATTTTGTGAGACAGTGTGCTTGTTTCTGGGCTGAGCATTGAGCTCTGGTGACTTATCACTCTTCATTTAGCTGCCTGCAATAAATATTGATTCATCAAGGGATTTTCAATTTGAACCGCTGTGACGCTGCGTGAAATATTACAAGAGAGGGAAATGAGCAGCAGAGGGAGAAGAGAAATGTATGGAGATGCTCCGTGCTTAAAGGAAAGCATGTTCTCTCTTTGAGCATGGACACGCATCAGTGCATCTATAGCCACCCTCATCCAGTGCGATAGAATTTGTATTTCTTGTGGATGTGTAGAGTTTAGATCTGAGTTAGCGCATTAGCTCGGTATTTATTTTCTTGTTTTAAACCACTTTTGACATTCTCAGCACATCCCCTGTTAGCACACACACACACACACACACACACACACACACTAAGCAGGGACAGTGTAGTCCCCGGCCCCAGTGCAGTGACCCAGTATGTGTTAGGGAGAGTGGGAGTGTGCAGTCAGCAGTGAACGCTGCACAAGTGATTGAGTGTTTAGGGTGGCTGCGTGGGGGAGGAATGGCCCTCGTAAATCCTGACCACCACCAGAAAATAGATATAATCTCAACATTAACTACATTAATAGTAGCAGGAGTTGAATTAAGAAAGCCGTAAAGTATGGACGCGGAGGCATAAATTACCCAAGCGTACACACACACACGCACACACACACACGCACAGCCTTTCCCCTCACACACTCTTCCCATTCTCTTTTTCTTCTTTGTCTTGCTCTTTTGCCATTTCATCTCTGTCTCTTTGCATTAAATTGCCGCTCATTCTCTCTCTTGGCACTATTTTGTAGATCAATTCTTGGACAAGTGTTTTCCAATCTGTTAATAACATCCAGATTGTGTTATTTATTTTTAAAATGAATCTCTGCTTCACATTCTAAGCATGTAGCGTTTAGCGATCGTACACAAGCAAAAAAAAAACAGTGCAGACTTCAGGTAGGCTTCGGGTCAGGAGAAAGTTTTACACTTATAGATGCTCTTGCTTTTTCGTCGCAATCTTTACACACACACACACACACACGTATGTATAGAGTGTGGGTGGATTGGCTGGCGTGGCCCTCATCACGTTTAGTGCTCTTGTATTGATCAGTACAGGATGTGGGAGAGAGTCGGTAATAAACCTACTACTGCGCTTTTCTCTCTTCCAATTCTCTCCATCACCTCTGCATCCCTCTCTTCTGGTTATCTGCAGAGAACAAAGGCTAGTTCTTAAGTATACAGAGATGCAGAACAGGAGGATGGGACAAATATTCTGTAAATACTGCATGTGTATAACATGCAAGCTCAAGAAGGAAGATCTAAAGGGGAAAAACTTGCCATGGGAAGCAAGGGGGTTGTTTTTTTTTGCTGGAAAATGTTTTATTTAACCCCCTTTAAATTCAGATTTATAATGTTATTAGGCACATACACAACCATACACCATGAAATGCTTTTACAACAGAAAGTACAGGTACAGGTAGGAAAGGGAAATGTGTGTGTGTGTAGAGGCAGACACAATATGACTGTATTATTAACAAGTTATTAACAAGCAATTTTCAGTATAATATATGCCGTAGAAAATGACGCTTTAATGACGCTTTTTTTAATCATGGAATTTCAGAAAGTAAATCTATATAGATTATATGTCAGTACATTAGTAGGAATCCATCAAGAAGTGATAACCACACACTAGGAAATGTACTTTTATTTCAGTAGCCTTCCACACTAGTATGTATGTGGAGGTATGGAAAGATTGCATGCACAAAAAAATGGCCAAAATCTGCCTTTGCTGAGGAAAGACCAGTAAACTGTCATGGATTAAACAGCTATAAATCTGACAAACCTTTCAGTTCCAGTTCCAGCCCGAGCTAATCTGCAATGTGGAGAGGTTAGTCTTACATCAAATTACAACACATAGCTTCAAGCAGTCCTTAGCCTTAAAAACTGCATGAATTCTATTAAACGTACAGAATATGAACCATTTATTACTTTTACTGCAAACAGTCTAGGAATGGACTGATTAACTAAGTGTCCAGGACAAGCAAAGTTTTTCATATAATATGTAGCCTTGTTTAAACATTTCCTAATCCCTCCGCCTCGTTAGCTGAAGCAAGCTGGTTGCTGGTAAATTCTAGGTAAATTCCTTACAATGAGCAAATGACGGACAATCTCGTCATAATCAGGACTATGTACGTAAGTGGAAAGTATGATGAGAATCAAAAAGCAAGATAAAGTTCCTCGCTTACTACATGGTTCCCGTGGTTAAACTCGTGTTTAAACATACTGACGGGGAAAAAAAAGCTAGCTAGACTTAGTATAGAATAATACATTTTTACGTTGCACCCCAGCTTATAGCTGAAACACTGGCCAACAACCTGCAGGCTTGCTTGGGTTTTCTTTTGTCTGTAAAATCAGGGATGTAAAACGGACCCATTTCAACTGGCATATAGAAAAAAGGTACCAAGAGATTCGGCGAACACCTGAAAAATAGTGCATACATTTGTGTTAAAGTGAAAGGACATAAATAAGTAACACTGAATGTGTTGCTTTACAGATCAGCTGTGAATATGCACACAGGAATGAGGAAAACTGACCGAGGTTTAGAAAATGATTTCCTTTTTTTTAATGTCCTTAATGGTCATGATGATAATCAGATGATAATTATGTTAATCAAAACAATGCTTGAGCTCCAGTTGGGGCAAAAGTGTTTATCTTACTGTCAAGAGTTTAGACATTTTAACTGGACAGAAACCTGGCTTTAGCTACATATCTCTCCTGATGGGAGTGGTGTCTTTTCCGGGGTGACTCCATCCCCTCACAATAAATGGATTCATGAGGATGGAAATGATGAAAATCAAATCCTGTGGCCTTCATTCTCACCAGATATAACGTTTAGAACATTAGAACACAGATTTACGAGATACAGTGGAACCTCGGCATATGAATGCCCTACGAATTCTTGTCTTTAAGAATTGAAATTTTGCGAGCAATTTGCATCGAGATACGAACAAACCAAACCAAATGCCGACTAAGTTGCGAGTAAATCCGGGAACCGTTTAAAACTTGCGTCCGTGGAAAGCCGAACGAAACCATCCGAAGCGAGTTTATGAATTTCTTTTCAGTCAGTTTCAAAAGAATCATCCATTGGTATCCTATGTTGCCTCAAAAGCTATGTGATTTTTCATGCGTTTTTTTTTGTTGACAGACTGGTAGCATGAGTGGTCTGTTCTATTGTTAGCCCAAGCTTGGCGGCACGATTTCCTGTGAGGACCCTTGGAAATTGGTAATATTGGTAATATTTTATACAGTATTTCATATGGGACAATTTGTATGGCAATAGAACTCCCCTCCAGAACAAATTAAACGTGTATGCCGAGGTTCCACTGTAAACCTAACCCTGTTTCACCATCATCCAGCAGAGGGAATATCTTTTCAAAAGAACATCTTTCATCTGTTTCTCTAGAAGGGTTCCAGAGACTTGTAGGCTCTAACAAGCTGTTCTCATGGCTCGTGGTGGCTCATCACCTCACTAAGACACTTTCCCATCCCATCTTCATACATGTAACTACATAGTGGGGTGCAAACGTTTGTGTATCCTTAGGACAGAATGATGGAGAACTTGATAGCAGTAAGTTATTTCAGTGTTTGAGCTTTCACAGATGTTCTTCTATTATCACAAATACTAAGAACAGTCTAAAAATCTGTTATAAGTTTGAATCTCCCTTTGTGAAGGGAAAAAAAATCTTCTTCCTATAGACGGGTTTTGGATCCTCGGCACATTCCACATGCAGAAAAAACACATGAATTAGGCAATTAATTCCTCTGAATGAGAGAAATGAGTATCATGGGTGCATTTCAACCCCATCATCTCTCCTTATTCCAGCGCGTGCCACTTTTCCAACCGTGCTGCCCTCCAGTTTCGTTCTTCATTACGACTAATTTCCAACGTGTTCACCTGCCTCTTTGCAAATAATATTGCTCCTTTAATAGTCTTTAGCACATCGATACCACTTGATTCCTCCATTACCTAGTTTGCTTAAAGCAAAGAGCCATTGAAACAATAGAAATTAGCTAAATGAAGCTAGCTAGCCCATTTCAAGGGTAACTGTTTTTTTTTTTTCTTCCCCTCCCCCCCTTTTCCTCAGGATGAGCTTACTAATGCTTTCTCTGCAAACAAATAGGTCAGACAAGCATTATTGTGAATGCCCCGTGTGGCTTGCGAATTCTTCGCCGTCACCAAAACAAAAGTCACATCGTTAATCACCCTGCCGGAGTGCTGATTCGCCCTCTCCTTCATCTGTGCTCGTCCCACGGTCGAAACGCTCCACAGCACACACCCTCGCATGGACGCTCGTGTAAAACACACACACACACAAAACCAACATGCTCCCAGACACAATCGCACAAGCTTATTCAACTTCGCCATGCATGTTGATTGGGAGTGCGAGTGGTTCGCAGGTACATTTTGTCACACTCTTACTTCCTTCTACCTTTTTAGAAAGCACAGGGCATTTCTTTTTAGAAATATATTTCTAGCTTCACACACAGTAAGCCCTGATATGGAGCTGGCTATCTCCTTGTTATTTTTTATTATTTTATATATATATAATAAAATAATACATAAAAAAAGGAAATGACAAGATGGATTGTCTTTTTGGCGGACACAGGTGTAAACCATTCAGTCTTGCTGATTGTTTGCTTATTGTTGCCCCTTAAATGTGCCAGGTAGCAGCAGAAAGGGAGATTTGTGTCTACTGGGAGTGATAGTTTGCTATAATAGGTTTTATTTTGACAGTATGATTTAAAAGAACAAATGCACTTATGTGTTTTAGTCAGTTCAGTAAAATGAATAATGCACTTACGCAGCAATATATTAGCAATTCATATCTGTACAGAGTATGCACCACTTCCCATGCCTTTTATTTTTTTTTCTTTCCTTTAAAGCATAGCTTTCAGAGTCAATACAACGCACCTGTATTTCATCTTTTCTCTTTCTGTCTCGCCGAGGCTCGTCAGTGTTTGATGGCCGGCTGTAAAACCTTTGTAGATCAAAGGTCATCAGGAACGAGGTCATTTCCTCTCTAAATCAGCTCCGGCTCTAGCGTTACATTAGCGCGCGTCCCATTAAAATGATTTTCGGGCCCTGTTGGAAAGTTACACGTGATGTTGTCACAGTTCTAGGGTATGTGAGAGTTCGCCTCCTGCTTGAACTCAGAGCTCAGGCCAACTTTCCTGATTATGATCCAACAGCTTTTCAGGATGAGCCGCTGAAGGAATCGGTGCTCCCACACGTAGGGTTTGTATAAGGTGGTAAAAAAAGTACTAAAAATAATATTTAACATGAATTGTTATGCCTCAAGGCTGTTATTCACTCAGGGGATTTGGTGGCTTAGTGGTCAAGGCATTGGAATGTTGTGAGCTCAAATCCCAGGTATACCAAGCATCCACTTCTGGGCCCTTGAGCAAGGCCCTTAATCCCCAATTGTATAAAACGAGAGTCACTCTGGATAAGGGCGTCTGCCAGATGCCGTAAATGTAGTTGTCTTCTACAATGCGGTTAACACAAGGCCCATAGACCCTATATTTCTTTAAGATAAAATTTTTGCATTTTTTGTGGTCAGTCATAGGGGTCATTTGCTGCAAAATTATGCAATGTTATTATAGAATTTATTTTTAATAAGTTATTTTATAAAAAATATAACATAACTTTGGATTTTCTGAAAGCAAGTCAAGTCAAAGCTGTGCATTTCTGCTGCAGCTTGTCATAGTGCCACACACACACACACACACACACACACACACACACACACACACAGGGAGCTGTTCCTGTGAAAGGTTAACTGCTGTCCATGTTCCATGTCCGTGTCATGGCTGCATTAGTCTGTGTTATGGCTCTTTGGCTCGAGGTTGTCCTGTTAAAGCCTCTGTGGGGGCAGCGACTGTTCTCCTGTTATCTGTCATTATGGATCCCACGGCTACAGTCACTTAGCTAGCGAGAACCCGTCTAAGTTATGAGCCGTGTCGGATGTGTAATCTTCCAGACAAAGGCAAGCAGAAATGGTGTGGCTCGGCCCTCTCACTACGTCTGCAGCTGTATGTTTTAGCCCGTCTACGGGTGTATTTATTTTTTATTCAATTTTCCTGTGTGTGTGTGTGTGCGCCCACAGTTTGTGGGTAGATTGGGTTTGACCATGGCAATAGAGTGTAGAGGAAAGGCTCCTGTATTGGGTGCAGATTGATGTTAGATTTAATTTACTGTTGGGTGTATAAATGGGTTCAGAACATGTGGGGCAAAGTTCATGTCTTCTAATACAGAGTAGATTAGCTTTCGTACCTGCTCTTCTCTCACTCTGCTTTCTTCTTCTTCTTCTACCTCGCACATGCTCTACACTTTCTCCTTGTCCCTATGCATGCATGCAGTAAGAGGAGATTTTAGTAAAGTCACAAGAAATTACTTGTGCTTTTTCTTTTTTAAGCACTGATATTTTGGATAGCACTTCATAAAGGCTTTGCTGCTTTGTTTACATCTTTGCCGATGCCTGTGGTGCGAAAGGGTGGCGTACGCTGTAGTTACACCATCAGGGTGCAACACACCGTGAACATGCATTGATTCAAAAAATAAATAAATAAATAAATATTAAATAGTCTGGGCCTTTTTTTGTTCCTAACCTGCCCTTTTCATAGAAGGCAGGAGTGGAGGTACCAGAAGGCGCAATCAACCATTTAGCAAAATTCAAAGGTAGCTCCGCCCCTTCTGCTGTGTATTACAAGCCCTGACTGATGAGTGGAAAAAATTGTTCAGCTACAGTTTTAGCACATCATCTGGATATTAATAGTACATTAGTATTACACATTACATTACATCCCTTGGCAAGCTATTTGGGTGCAGCTACTAAATTTCATGTGTCACACAGAAAGAGTGCCTGATATCTGACAGATGTAAGAGAATGACATGACATGAGAGGTCATGTTTAGATAAATGTATAGGTATTTAGTTACGCTCTGATGTAATCACGTGAAGGTGCAGTGGGTAGGAGTGTGTGAGAGAAGAGGGAGGAAGCAGGAAAGGTAGAATGAAGAAAGTGTGCACGTGTGTGAGCGTTTGCAGGGCAATCTCCCTGCTCTGGCCTCCTGCCCTGGCAATTATCTCAATGATTTCCTTCTCTTTTCAATTCTCTCCATTTCCACCCTGCCGTCCCTTCCATTAGAGGAGCAATTTACCAGAGTGGTGTGACACGGGAGCCAGGGAGGTGGGAGGTGTGAGAGCGAGAGGCAGAGAGAGAGAGGGGTGGGAGATGGTATGAAGGAAGTGGAGAGGCAATGCAAAATGAAAAGCTTTTCAGATTGTAGCTGTGCAAAATATATACCACACGTTAATCACTGATCCCAGAAGCACTTATCTCCTTTTTCTCTCTTCTTGCTCACGTTTCTTTCAGATTTCTGTTACAGTCTCGCCTGCGTGCAACCCCAGACAGGCAGTGGAGAGGGCGGGGCATACGGTGGATCGGCGGGGCGCTCTACAGAGTCTCGGCCAATAAGCTTTCCCGCACACATTCTCCTAGCACACCGTCCAACAGACCAGGTAAAGCATTCTACAAATATTGTGCGTGTGTCCAGCAAGAGCAACAGGACAAGAATCACATCAAGCGAGTGTGTGTGGGTGTCCATCTAAAATAGTAAATCTGTCATCAGTCAACAAAGAGGGAGGGAAATGTACAGAGCGCTCGAGATTAAAGCATTTCATCCCATTTCAAAACACACAACTCTCCTCTCTTCTTCATCCCAACGTAACACACACTTCTTATGTTCACACGGTCCCTTTTTTTTTTCCATATGCTTCTCAGTACATCACTACTGTATGTTTTAGGGTAGTATTTGTTCAATTAGCTATACTGCATCAGAAACATGCATTTCTTGGAAAGCTAGTAGTTCAACTTTGTATCTTTCAGCAGGTAAAGAGATGAAAAAGGGGTTATGAAGCAGCACTTTCATGGTGTTATAATGTTATGGCTAGCTGCTACAAGAGAAGAGACAAGCCATTATTTAAAGCAGTCCCATGCTGTGTTTATCAAGTCAGGGGTGTTGACACCATAAATATGCAAATAAGAATGTTTACTCTGAGTTTAGGAATGTACAGTCAGATTATTAATACCTAGGAATTATTCTTAGCCCTGAGTAGTACAAGCAGTATGAATCATGAAACAAGATAACCCAGAATTCTGTTTATCCAGGGTTTACAATCGCCCAAGGGGAACTATTTGAGTGTGAAAGGCCCTAAAGGGGTTTTCAAAATGTTTGTAAAACACACACACACACACACACACACACACACACACACACAAATAATTTTGTTATTTTTCTTTCATGCTTTTTAAAATATTCCTTTATAAATTTTTAGATATTTTAAATAGCACTTTTTAATACTCGTATCCTTATAATAATTATCTGTATAAAATAAATAAATTTTCAGTACAAAGAAATGTTGTCTGTCTTTGACTTAATGACATTTAAACAAATGCATAATAGTGAATGATTTTTTTAAATTTTTTTTCATCCTTAAATTCAGGAAAGTTGTTCAGTCCTCAAGAAGTACCGTTTGGCAGTAGCACATTTAGGACCTCCAACACACGGCATGTGGCCAGGTTAGTGTGAAAAGTGAACATCCCTTATCTCACTCGAATCCTAGCTCTTCTCCACCTGCCTAAGGATGTAAACTAATTATTATAAAATGCTTTAGGTTTGAGTTAGGTTTGTGTGTGTGTGTGATTTTTGTTCCTTGGTCCAGCACTGATTCAAGTGTAAGACCCTCACTGAGGAAGTGAGTTCATTAAGGGCCATGCTCCAGTTTTCAATCTGTTTGTGTTCGTTCTCTCAGTCGGGCGGTGCAGAAGAGTCTGGCCATCATTCGCCAGGCTCAGCAGAAGAAACAGCAGGCCAAAAACTACTGCATGTACTACAACCGCTTTGGCAAGTGTAACCGTGGCTCTGCCTGCCCTTACATCCATGATCCGGAAAAAGTTGCCGTTTGCACCAGGTACCTTCACAGACTCACATTCACTATTTATTTTATTTTATTTTATTTTATTTTATTTTATTTTATTTTATTTTATTTTATTTTATTTTATTTTATTTTATCTGCATATATTTATTTTGATTCATTTTTTTTTTTTGCTTATTTTCCTATTTGTCTTTAGGATCTTTTTTTTTTCCCAAAGAGGTATTCAAGCTCTTCCTGTTGTGCAAAAAATAGGAAAATATTTACACCAATATTTATATCACATTCCACCATCAACGATTATTTTCCCTATAACAGCTCATCCCATCCTGTTTTATTCTCATACATCAGCAATGTTTCAGCGATTTTCTTCAATTAAATGATGTGAAGAACGATGTGTTTTGTTTAAGTTCCATGGTTCATATTATTTAATACTTATTCTATAATAATGTTTAATATTTATGTCTAATAACAGGAACTGACTAGATTCTCACTTATGTTAAATCAGCATTAATCAGTTTCTCCCTCATCAGCCTCTCTTTCTTGACCGTAATAAGACAGAAAAGAAACTGGTCTGAAAGCATAAAGTTGCAGCTTTGCGTCTGATTGTTACAAAACAAGAAACCCGGGAAGGTCACGAAACTTTCTCTTTTTTATTAGCTCTTCATGTGAAGCATCTGCCATACAAGTCCCTGTGTAGTTACTATAGAAATGTTCAAGTGCATTAATATAAACCTGTGATTTGCCTTTCAGCTGCAATTACTGTCAGACCTGCTGTTATAGCCACTTAATCAAAACATTCTGACCAATCAGATTTGAGAATTCAACAGCACTGTGGTCAGTGCCACTCAATCTTTAATATACCGCACACTTATTGACGGTATTTATATATACTTTTATAGGCTTTACTGTATTGTGTGAGCCATTTTTAAGCTCTCTGGACTGTGTGAAAATCCTGGTGTATGATTGATTTGCAGGTTTCTTAGGGGAACGTGTAAGCAGACAGACGGGACGTGTCCATTCTCTCACAAAGTGTCCAAAGAGAAGGTGAGTCATCATTGGCTAAGTTACAGGTCCCTTGTCCAGTACCCAAGTTCTGTCCATACTTGAGGAAAATAAGATTTCATCATCATTTCAACATCCACCATTTTTCTTTGTAGATTCAGACTCAGTCGTATAAACTGTGGAAAGCAAAAGAACCGGGTTCAGGTTCAGACAGAAACCAGGATGTGTGTATCCCAGAAATGATTAAAAGTATGCATTTAAGTATGTGAGTATCGATTGCAAGGGAGCAAGTTTGCAAGAAAATGTCGTGAGTGAACTGAGCGGCTGGAGTCAGGTTAAGGTCAGTACATGCTCGCCTGTCAGGTGTTAATTTAAGGTCTTATGGCAGATTAGAAATTCGGATCGTGGATTATTGTGGTGTATTATGATCTATTTGAACGATTGGCCCCTCAGATTCCCGTGTCACATATTTGGCAACCGATGCCATGGATATAAGAGAGGAGGGATCAGTATTGAGTGAAGTATGCGACTTCAGAGAATCGTGTTAATCGAAATGTCCCAGAGATGACCTATATGTTCCCACTTTTTTTTGTGCACAACCAGGAAGCATGCGGGTACAAATACTAGCCCTAATCATGCATGTCTTATTCCAGGTTTTGGCAACTGTTTTTACTGCATCAAAACCTTTTTTGTTTTCATAGTTAATACGATGACAATATTGAAAAAATCTTGTGTATATATTATGAGAACGTTTTACCTCACATTACACTGTCACCCTCGTGGCAGATGGAGATGACGTTCTTGGTTGAACCATACATATTAACAGCTGCATATTTTAGTTTTATTTATCGATCATTTCTACTTCATCAGAAAACATTGTCCTGTGCCAAACTCATTGAATTGAAAGCTCACTGAATATGATTTGAATGATTAGCATACAAGACAAAGGTTTTCTCACTTTAAAATCTTAAAGATGCTCGTTATGGCATTATGCAGTTGTGGGAAAAAGCATAGTATGCGTTAAAATACAGAATATGTATTATTAATACATGTTATATGTCAAGTCATCAAAGTCACCTTCCTGTGTTTGCATCATAAATGAGTCGATTCGGTAATTCCAGGCGTAACTCACTGAAAAGATGAAGATTCTCCTTGGGTGAATGTTGTGAACAAAATGAATGGAGTTTTCAGAAATCATGACCGAGAGCAGGTGTTTATTTTGGCTTCATTTTAAAATGGTCTGGATGTAACTGCAGAAAAACATGAAGTTGCATTAAAAAAAAGTACAAAACTACAGAATAATCTCAGTTTACATTTCTTTGGGTTCCTTATATGGTTGATCAAAACACCACCAAGAAGGGAAGGGAAGGGAAGGAAGGAAGGAAGGAAGGAGGGAAAGTGGGGAAGGAGAAAAGTGGGAAATGAAGGAAAGTAGGATAGAAGGAAAGTAGGAATGAAGGAAAGTAGGATAGAAAGAATGAAGGAAAGAAGGAATGAATGAAAGTAGGAAAGAAGGAATGAAGGAAAGTAGGATAGAAGGAAAGTAGGATAGAAGGAATGGATAAACGAAGGAATGAAAGTAGGATAGAAGGAATGAAGGAAAGTAGGATAGAAGGAATGGATAAATGAAGGAATGAAAGTAGGAAAGAAGGAATGAAGGAAAGTAGGATAGAAGGAATGGATAAATGAAGGAACGAAGGAAAGTAGGATAGAAGGAATGAAGGAAAGAAGGAATGAATGAAAGTAGGAAAGAAAGAATGAAGGAAAGTAGGATAGAAGGAATGGATAAACGAAGGAATGAATGGAAGTAGGAAAGAAGGAATGAAGGAAAGTAGGATATAAGGAATGAAGGAAAGTAGGAAAGAAGAAATGAAGGAAAGTAGGAAAGAAGGAATGAAGGAAAGTTGGAATGAAGGAATGAAGAAAAGTAGGGAAGAAATAATAAAGGAATGAAGGAAAGTAGGAAAGAAGGAATAAAACGAAAGAAGGAAAGGATCCTGTTCTTCCACAATCCAACCAATAGATTAATCAGAAAAGTGACTTAGATATGAATGTATTATTTAGATAATTGTTAGCTGCAGCCTTCCTGTTACTTTGTAGGGTTTTAAATGGATAATCTGACCCGGATACTGTAGACATACGACCTAAATATATAAAGACCGTGATGTTCATACTGAATATCCTTTCAGCACAATTAGTACTGTTTCCCAATAGAAATAATTAATAATTCCACCGTAATCCCTCATAATCCTATTGCTTTGTGTCACCCAAAACACACAGAATGTTTTTATCTAAGGGAATTTTTTTTCTTGTCATTGTCCAAGTCTATTCTTCTGTATTTCTATAAACCTGCTTTGAGCAATATCTATTATATGCACAATATCTAAAGCCTTATACAACTAAACATAAATTGAGTTCATTTGTCTGTCCTAGAGTGCTTTCACCAAGGGTGCAGAGTTTATTCTGTTTGAATGAAACCCAGGTTTTCTCCATCAGTGCAGGTTGTTATACCTTACATCATTAAAACAACCCGAGTTTGAGCGAAAAAGAGATTTGGCCCAAATGCGAGAAGAGAAGAGAAGAGAAGAGAAGAGAAGAGAAGAGAAGAGAAGAGAAGAGAAGAGAAGAGAAGAGAAGAGAAGAGAAGAGAAGAGAAGAGAAGAGAAGAGAAGAGAAGAGAAGAGAAGAGGTGCAAACGGAGCCAAAGGAGAGCTCATTATTGCAAAATATTGATATTTGGACTGATGGTTGAAAAATAAAATAAATGCTGGATATCATGCAAAATATTTGAAATTAGAAATTTCTATCATTAGCTTAGCTTTTATTAGCGCTGACTTGGTGTTCTCCATGCTTGGTTCATGTTCTTAATTCCTTTAGATTTGTTAACCCCCCATTGATTTAGATTGATTTGTTAAACAAATAAATCTAAACAAATTTTGGTCTGATTTGGAATAATAAGCACGTAAGCATCTTTTAGTTGAACAAGTGTGTCTTTCTGTAGAATGAAGAAACTGTTATTTTCCTCGGTGAGTTTTCTGAATGGTTTCCGCTTGCAGGTCACCCTTAAATTTCATTTTGAAGCAAATGCAAGAGGTATAAAGTTTTGTTTTTAATTATTATATTTTAATAAGGACCTGCAGACACTCAGGGATACTGCTTTTATTCCACAAGGATATAATGCACATGTGCACACACACACACACTCACACATATACAGTTGTACTAGTTGTTTACTTGTTAGTCTGTGTTCTATAACAAGCTTGAAGAGATTCACATTACTTGACCATATGTGCGTGTGCATATCTAAAGACCAAGCTCATGACGTATATATTTCTTAGAAGAGGTGTTCCTGAGGGAAATGGGAGCTGGTTTACACAAATGAGAACACTGTTTGCATTCTGGCTTGGGGCATAATCTAAAGATTTCCCCTAAGACTTCCTTCGCTTGCTGACAGGCAGACACCTGTCTCACTTGTTGTTTGTCTGGCAGAAAATAGCTGTCCCTCCGAGAGTCTTCACTTTCCTTAGGAATCCACAAACACACTCCCTCACAAGCACTTGTTGAGACTTTTGCTCATGTTGCATCCAGTGGCCTCGCTCACTCTCATTCACTCTCACACCCACTGCACCTGTGACGGTCGTCATCCTCCCTTTCGCTAAGCGTCATGCAGGCCAGCTGGCAGCCCATCTTAAAGGAGCAATGTCACCTCCTTGTGGGGCCCATCTGCCGGTCGTAACCCTCTCCCTATCCCTCTTCTCCCCCTTCCTCTGTTCTCTAGCTGAATTTATCCCTGCTCCTTATTTCACATGTATATCCAAAGAAGCATGGCTTGAGTTCGGGAATGAAATCGAAACCAGTCGAGTACATTTCTCACCCCTCCCACCAATCAGCACTCGAACGCGTTCCGAAACTGGACTCCTCGTTCTCCCCACCCCTCTTGACCGCCGGCGGAGATGTAGAGTGCCCAGTCCTGTCCTCTGCACATAAACACGTCATACGAGTGTTACAAGCCCCTGCTTGGGTAAATATTTCTGTAGCAGTTAATTAGACAGAAATGATATGACCCTCATTGAGATGAGATTCCACATAAAGAGGCTCCGATTACCCTCGCTCTGGTCTTGCTGCCCCACTCCCCCCTGCGTCTATTTCAAGCTCGGAAAAAGCTCGATCACACTTTTTCACACACTCGATTATTCATACATGCAGATAATATTCACAAACTCGACGTCTGCAAAATTACTTCATTAACGTGTCAATGACACGCGCGTATTTACCGATTCGGCATTAGGAGTGTGAATACGAACACGTATTTTGACAAGTAGTTCATACATAATCATTGCAGCAAACACGCATGTTAGACAAGCTTGCAAACACGATACGGCTTCTCGTGTACAGACAAAAAAAAATGTATGAATAAGACATGCCTGCTGTTTCTTTCTTTTCTTTTCTTGCCTATGAACCTCTTGCTTGGCCTCCTGTCCTTCAGACGCTGCTTTGACAGTGTTAAACAGCGTATTAAATAACCATGATGTGTCTCTATCTCTCCATCCATTTAATCATTTGCTATCTCCATGTCTCTCTTTAGATGCCTGTGTGTTCGTACTTCTTGAAAGGAATCTGCAACAACAGTAGCTGCCCGTACAGCCACGTCTACGTGTCTCGTAAAGCGGCCGTGTGTCAAGACTTCATCAGGGGCTACTGTCCTCAGGGAGAGAAGGTAACACACTCACTCAGCACTGCAGCATGCCCGACTCTCAACGCACACGCCCAATAAAGTACTTTTCCTGGCACGCATGCATCTTATAGGTGACTGGCTTAAATGGTGCCCATGATGACAGCACTGAAACATCATCAGGCTGTATTATGTTGTACACTCAGGCAGGGGGAATTATAGGGCTGCAGCTAACAATTATTTAGATGTTTGTTTACTTTTTGCATAAACATTTTTCTGTAGAATTTCCAATGTATCAAACGAATTCATAGAAACGAAATACCAATAGTTTTTTCTTTGTAGCTTGACATTTATATTGATAGCTTTGCATTAAAAATATCTCCATATCATGTAAAGCTAATAATATACATATGATATTCAGCAGAAATAAATATCTAAGCATTTGATATGATTAGGTTTTCTGCAAGGAATTTGTTCTTTTTAAACATTTATGAGTCTTCAGTGTCAGCACTCTCTAGCATGTTTTCTCTGATGGGGTTTTTTCCAGAGGAGAGGATTTCCGGTTTCTCTATAAAATGATAAGCTTTTTTGTTTTGTTTGTTTGTTTGTTTTATTGCTTGTCATAGAGACAGAAAAATATATGTTGATGAGGGAATGGTTAGGATGCTGTAATGTAAGTGATATCAGGAAGTAAACTGTCTTTTGGACATACGTACATTTGTGTCTGTTTGCTAAACATTATATCGTTACGTCGTATAATTATTTTAAAATGAAATGGTTTTTGCTGTTGTGTCTCGGAGCAAGTCCTATCTGTTTCGTCCTTTCTTTTTGTTTTGCTTTCACGCTCACCTCTCTTTATCTTTGTCCCTTTGTTCATTTTATCCCCTTTTTTTTCCCCCCTTCCTCTCTTTCCCTGTTTGTTCATCTTTGCTTTTCCTCCGTCGTAACAAATGCATTGTCTCACTGTCAGGGCTCATTTAAATATTTGGGGTGAAACGCGAATATATAAAGAGAGAGATATTAATATTTATTCTATTAGCCGAAGTGCTTAGGTCTGTAATTTTGCGCCGTCCCAAAAGCACTGTCTCAGATATGATGGATAGCACGCTGTAATTATGGACGTGAAAAACTGCTGATGACGGCAGTACAGACGAGAGGCCAGCGATGGATATGCCAGCGGAGCAAGGGTTAAAGCACACTCTCATCCTCTCCATTTCTCTCCCCCTCTTTTTTTGCCCCCCCCCTTCCCTTCATCTCTCTTCTGCTGCCTTGCCTTTGCTGTCTACCTCTCAGTCTTTAGTTCACACTGTCTGTCTTTTCTCTGGTATTCTGCCCTTTTGGCATTTCATCTCAATCACTTCTCCATTCCATTCTTTTTCGTCTGCCTCATCCCACATTAACTGCATCTCTCTCTCTCTCTCTCTCTCTCTCTCTCTCTCTCTCACTCATTGTCTTTTTTGAGGTGTTTTCATAGCTTGTATTGCAGTTTCTCTTTCACTCTTAATCTCTCTATGTGTATCTCTCTCTCTCTCTCTCTCTCTCTCTCTGTCTCTCGCTCTGTAATGTAAAATTGTGAAATGTGCTGACTCGTTCTGCTTTGTGGCCAGTAGAAAGCTCTTCTAATAGGCCCCAGAGACTTCCCAGCCTACCTTAAATCAAGTGGAAAATTGTTAACTTGTGCTGGTATAAAGATGTTCCATCCACTCCTCTTTTTTTTTTTTTTCATGCATCTCCTTTCCTCTTTTTCACTGCTTTTATGTAAATGAAAATGTATGGGAGAGCTGGGATAGCCCAGACACGGGCTTTCATGTGTTTTCTTTGCTGAAAGAGGCAGCAATTCACATCACAGTTAATGAACCTTCTCTTAGTGTCCACCTAACAACAGCCTTATTCTTTCTTATTACTTCGCCACCTGCTTCAGTAGATCTGAGCGTTTCTGACTGCCCTCTGTCACATATACACATCCGGAGGTGACGTTATATGGAGCAAAGGTTTTAAAGTAGCGGTTGTGAAAAACTGCAGGCAGGAGTTAGATTTTATTACTATTATTAATTTTTTATAATAGCACAGACCTGATGGTAGTTCCTGCTGCAAGACCAGTTACAGGTTTCTATTAATGTGCTCCTTTTAATATGATATCATTTCTATAGTAACAGCTTAGCTGAGACCTGCATGGTGGACGGTCCACTTATTACAAAAAAAAAAGTGTAATAATAAAAATATGTCGAACCCTAACCCTAGGCTTGGTGAAACTTTAATGTTTAGTCATTAAATATACATTTAGATAACGCTTTTGGAAGGAGTCTCCAATGTCAGTGTCTGTGCCACAGGAAAGTCTTCAGGGAAGAGCTTTGTGGTTTCTCAGTAACCTGACAAGCTGAAATTGCTGCTCTTAACCACCAGAGATGCAAATAAAGAAAAGCTGGAGAGGGAACGACTGTTTATAGCTGCTATAACACAAGTGATAATAGGAGCTAACTTACTTTATTGGTGTTGCGTAACATTATCTATAAATAAAGACAAATATGGCGTGAATCTTTAATAAATGAAACGGTTTGCTGTGATCTAAGAGGGCTACAGGAAGAAAACGCTTCAGGATGTAGAGTCAGTGGAAAATAATCAACTTCAGGGTGGAAAGAGTAACTCTTCTTCGTGTCAGGGCACATTACACAAACATTTTAGTTTATTTTCCTAATACAGTATAGCTTGCGTTTTAAATAGTTAATATAGACAAATACACCGATCAGCTATAACATTATGAGCAGAGAGAGGAGAAGTGAATAAGACTAATGATCTCCTCATCATGGCACCTGTTAGTGGGTGGGATATATTAGGCAGCAAGTCAACATTTTGTCCTCAAAGTTGATGTGTTAGAAGCAGGAAAAATGGACAAGCGTAAGGATTTGAGCGAGTTTGACACAGGGCCAAATTGTGATGGCTAGACGACTGGATCAGAGCATCTCCAAAACTGCAGCTCTTGTGGGGTGTTCCCGGTCTGCAGTGGTCAGTATCTATCAAAAGTGGTCCAAGGAAAGAACAGTGGTGAACCGGTGACAAGGTCATGGGTGACCAAGGCTCATTGATGCACGTGGGGAGAGAAGGCTGGACTGTGTGATCTGATCCAACAGATGAGCTACTGTTGCTCAAATTGCTGGAGAAGTTAATGCTGGTTCTGATAGAAAGTTGTCAGAATACACAGTGCAGGACGGGTCAGGGCTGTTTTGGCAGCAAAAGGGGGACTCGTACAATAATAGGCAGGTGGTCATAACGTTATGTCTGATCGGTGTATATGTAATAGTTGTAATTATTTGTAGTTATTATAGTTCTATAGCCTCACCGACTGGAATAGAATTAGTTTATAAATGATGCAGTTGGGTGTAAATAAAAATCTTTAAAATTTATTTAAAATTATAATTTAAATAAATAATAATAATAATAATAATAATAATAATAAAATACTTTAAATATTTGAATGTATGATTTCTCTGTATACATGTCCATAATTCTCAAGAGGTTCACTCTTTTGTGAAGCTGAATTCTTCAGTTCTTTAGTAAAACAGTTCTTGTGGAAATGCACAAGTTTTTTGGGTTAAGAATGTGTTGAGCATCAGTCAAACTAAAAGCAAATGGGCATTCAAAAAAAAGGGAGGGGAAAAAAACAAAGTAACTGAATGCTCCTCGGAGATGGGGTGAAATTGCAATCGACTGAGCACAAGTGGAGAGGGATTTAGCAAATTGGAGCAATTAGCCACGAGCATGGTGAGTGATGATGTTGTCTATAGGATGATGTAGAGGGTATTAGGGCCAAGACTCAGAGGCTGCGATAATCTTGTCCCACGAGACAGTGTGTTTGACACTGTGTGTGTGTGTGTGTACGTGTGTTGGTGTGTGCAAGCTTTTCTTAAGAAAGTATTTCATACATAAAGGTTTGATGTTGGTATGCATGTCCAGAATGCATCAAGACGGCCTTTTTCTGATCTGCAGTTATTGATTATATAGATCTCCAGCCTATTCTTGAGACATCGCCCGAAAGAGGGAGCGCAAAGAGAAAAAACATCAATTCCGTGACGAACACGTCTGAAATCGTTTCTAGCCGATTTCTTGAACATTGTTTATTCATGATGCTTTAAAGAGGTGATTAAATGTGTGGAAATTAATTAGGCAAGGATGTACAGTAAATAAAAGCAAAAATCTCTAATGGAAATAAACGTATTTTGCTTACTGTGGAAAAAACAGGCAATTTTTCATTCATTGATGGAATTTAGACAGCGACAGCCGATGGGACGGTCACACTTTTTCGTTTTGGTTCCTCAGACTAAATCGAAACCCGGAGTTTGAGCTGCATATGTGGGCCTTACTGTGACACTGGCACTTATAATGCTTTCATTATTCTGCGTGTGAAAAGGAATGCTCGTGTGGTCTAGTAAATCTCAGCACTGTTGCTTGACTGGACACATGGTGTCTATGAGTGTGTGTGTGTGTGTGTGTGTGCGCATATGTGGTTCTGTAGATCCCAGGGTCTCAGTATGCACTCAGAGCAACTACGGGGTGATGGAGAGTCCACACTGTTCCCGGAAACACGATCCTGAAGCCTTCTCTCCCCCCCTACACACACACACACACTCTCGCTCACACACACACAGACTCTATTTCAAGAGCAACCTGCTCCTCATACATTCTCTATCTTCTCACATACACACGTCTTGCGCCCCTCGCCCCATAGTGGGTATAATTAGCTTTTCTGACAGGTGGAAGAGATCGGATCTCCTGAAGAATGAAGCTACCAATTTACACCCGTATTACACAGGCGCACACACTCTCACCTACTCTCACTTACTGGATCATTCGTACACGTTTTCTCAAGTGCATGCATCCACCACACACAGGCATCCTTTTGCTTTAACACGAGCACACTAACAGTGGGAGACTCTTATCCCTTTGAAAATAAAATAAGGTTATCACAGTGATGAGCATAATAATAGCACAAGCCATTTCCTCCGCAGTGTAAGAAGAAACACACGCTTGTGTGTCCAGACTTCTCCAGAACTGGTGTGTGTCCTCAAGGGACTAAGTGTAAACTGCAGCACAGACAAAGGGTCAAGAGTGCTGGGTCCAGCCTGAGCTCGGGCTCTGGGAAAAAAGCCCGCAGTCGTGATTCAACAAAGAGGTTTGTCTAAGAAACAAATTTAAAAAAATTCATTAAAAGTCCAATCATATTTTTCAGCTTGTTAATTAAGATCACTTTCACATCAACAATCTGAAGTCTATTTGGAGTGATTCCTGGTGCGTGACGTTTTAATTCCACCTCCAGTGGTGATGCTGATTGTCTAATTTTGTTGTTTTATGTTGTCTTCTCCTCTAAGTCCCAGGCCAGAACCAGAGGCCACTCCAGCAGAGGAGGAGGGCACACCTAAGAGCAGCCCTGCAAAGCTGCCCTCCTTCATCTCTTTGTCCAGTTCCCCAGAGACCCCAGACAGTGGTGTGAGTCCTTTATGCCCCCCTGGAGCAGGAGCAGAGGGCACAGGTGAGCCATGACCCCCCCCCCCCAGCCAGCAGGGGGGAATCTTTGTGCATCTCTCTCTCTCACACACACACACACACACCTGGTAGCTTGGTAGTTTAACAGCTTTTTTACTGTCTATTGAAGCAAATGCTGAATTCTGTTAGTGTTGTGGGATGTAGAAGGTAGGATTAAAGAAGAGGACTGATTTTTTAAGAAAGATGTAAGTTTAAAAGGATTGAGAAATATTGAATGGGTTATTATGAATAGGAATTAAATATGGAATTAAATATTAATTAAAAATTACTGACATCATATCCAATGTATACTCAGGGCAGGTGTTCCTGGGGCAGGCTCCAGATCCCACACAACCCTGACCAGGAGAAATTTAATGAATGAATTTCCCTGTGGGGGATCAATGAAATCTATCTATCTATCTATCTATCTATCTATCTATCTATCTATCTATCTATCTATCTGTCTGTCTGTCTGTCTGTCTGTCTGTCTGTCTGTCTGTCTGTCTGTCTGTCTTGGGAGATGGATAGATGGATGAATATACTTCATTGGAAATGTTTTTGTGTGTGTGTGTGATTAATTAGAATAGGAACAGGATGTGGAAGATACGACAACACTTTTAATGGCCCAGAATATTCATCACAATATGTCGGTTTGTTTAAATAGAATTACTAAACAGAATTATTTAATTTCTATAATATTACCACCCAATTAGCTCCTCGTTACTGTAACAGTGAAGTCTTAAGGTACATAAGGCAGTAATCACAAGATCTTAGAAAATATCAGTGTCAAATTTTCAATGTCCTATCAACCAGACCATAATAGGAACACTTTAGGAACCCGGTAATAAATTCTAGGTCATTAGAGAAGATTCTAAGTAAAGTTTAATACTAAAACAGGGGGCAGTAATATCTTTAGAAGAGTGTGGAGATGGGGTGTAATGCTTATACGACGGATAAGTTTTAAAGACAGACTATAGATGGGTAGAGTGAGCTACAACACTCAGAAGGGGGCAGTAATATTTTAGGGTGATGAGGGGGGGACTTGTGCTTATTAAAGGGGGTAATAATATTTAAAGATAGGGTGCAGAGGGTGTGTAATACATAGGGAAGAGGGTAATAATATTTAGGTTTGAGCACAGGCACAGCTGAACACAGTGCTGACAGCCTGACTGATTGCACTCTCTCTCTTGCGCACGCGCGCACACACACACACACACACACACATACAAGCCACGCAATGTCAGTTCTACTTCTGCAGTACTTATACTTACAATACTGGTGACACAAAGTGAAGTCCTTTCTATTTATTTATATATTAATTTGTTTGTTTGTCTTTTGTTGTTACTTTTTAATTTTACACACTTTTAAGAGTTTGTCGTAAAATTCAGATTTACCTGTTTTTAAATTTTAGGCCATATACACACCCTAGCCACATTAATAGGAACACCTGTACCCTTTCTCAATCACGCAGTTGTCCAGTCATCCATTCAGCCAGTATTGTGGTGTCGCAATAGAGCCAGAAAATCAGCTGATTTGAGTTTCAGATATTCTGGGATTTTCATGCACAGCAGTCTCTAGAGTTTACACGCAATGGTGCAGGGTTAAGACATCCATCGAACAGCATTTTTGGGAGCAGATATAGCTTGTTGAAGAAAGAGGTTAGTGGAGAATGGCCAGAGCTGATGGGAAGAGTGTGGTAGTCACTCTTTACAGCTGTGGTGAGCAGAAAACCATCTCAGAATGCACAATACAGGCTACAACAGCAACTGAGCATATCAGGTTCCTCAGGAATCTGAGGCTGCAGGGGGCACCAGCTCACCCGGACTGGATGGTAGAAGATTGGAAAAAGACCAGATGAGTTTTGATTTTATGCTTTGCTGCCACATGATTGACAGATTGGATTGGATCTCTGTCTCTCTCTCTCTCACACACACACACACACACACACACACACACAGGGGATCACTCGTACACTGGGCAGGGTATGCAAGTGTGTGCTAAATTGAGACATCCGGTAGCTACCTCTTGTTGAGCTGAAACATTTCCTTTCAGCTTCTCTCGCAGATCATTGCAAACTCCGTAGCATTTTTGCTAGCTGTAGACTAAATGTAAATGTATAGTTTTACTGATGTTTTGTTTTGGGTGTGTCACCAGTGCAGATTATGTTATAAACTACATAATAATTGTCTCTGAATATCTTAAAAAATTTTGAGTCTCTCAAATAGACTCTCTCTCTCTATCTCTCTCATTGTCTTTTTTGAGTTGTTTTCATATCTTGTAGCGCAGTTTCTCTTTCACTCTTAATCTCTCTATGTGTATCTCTCTCTCTCTCACACACACACACATTGACACACATGTGAGCAGTCACTCAGATTGTTACATGTTAAGCTCCATGTATCTTCATGATTGATTGAATGTCCTTTCTCCTTTAACCGTACTGAGAAGAGGCGGGTGGCACCAGGGTTTATTTCAGTCCATGTATGTAAGCTTATATGTAGCGGGTTTGCCCATGACACACACACACACACACACACACACTCACATTCACTTTCTCTAACCCTGAGCTATCCTGATTTATGTGTTCCTGTCGAACTGGAAAAAGTAACATAATGATATTTGATGTCAGTGCAGACTCGAGTGGCCTTGATTGGCACCAGTGGCCTCTCTGCCCTTCCAGCTGCCTTTACAATCAACAGCCACTTTAACATTCTGCTATCCGTATAGTGTTGGAGAAACAACTAAGTGACTGATGAAATAGCCTGTGACAACTCACACACATATACACACACACACACACACACACACACACACACACACTGTGAGAGAGAGCAGTTAAGTGATACTAATGAGGACACACCTCGCACCTCGTGCTTCATTAAAAATGGTAGGGATACACACACCAACTCACCTCTACCTCTGAGAAATTTGCTCAGACTCACAGTGTAACACTCTCTCTTTCTCTATCCTTCTCTCTTTCTCTCTCTCTCTCTTTCATTTCTCTCTCTTTTTCCTTCATTTCTCTCTCTTTCTCCTTCATCTCTCTCTCTCTCTCTCTCTCTCTCTCTCTCTTTCATCTCTCTCCCCTCTCTCTCTCCTTCCTTTTTTGAGGTGTTTTCATATCTTGTAGTGCAGTTTCTCTTTCACTCTTAATCTCTCCATCTCTCTCTCTCTCTCTCTCTCTCTCCTTCATCTCTCCCTCTCTCTCTCTCTCTCTCTCTCTCTCTCTCTCCTTCATCTCTCTCTCTCTGTCTCTCTCTCTTCCTCTCACTATAAGGTAAAATACTTTATGCAGTTATTGGAACATTTGAGTGAGAACGTTTAGTCTCACGATTTGATGCAATTCTTTTACAGCTTTATTGATACTTTTTGCAGGAACATTTCATTTATTTTGCTGTCTTTTCATGATTTGCTGCAGTTTTGTACAGCTTTATAGATTATATTAATAACAGATTTTATTATGAAGATATTTTTTAATCTTTTAAACTTCTCTCTCTCTCTCTCTCTCTCTCTGTGTTTTATGTCTCATTCATGTTCAGGTTCATAGCAGCAGCACTTTAACATTTTCACCCAGTTCTAACATAAAACCCTGCATCACAGCTAAAATAAACCCAAAGCAAAATATCAGCTACACAGTTACACACTTGGGAGTATCATTCGCTGCAGAGAATTCATATCCTTTTACTGTATTTGTATTTTTCTGCATTCTGTGCTGTAGGAAAGAAACTGCACATCAAACCACGCTTCTAGAGTTCAACCTTGGAGCTGAAACCCCTCTGCAGTCCCTTCAACACACAGATGATGGTTAAACAGCTGGAATACTCCGGCTCTACCGTGGCAAGTTTGAGCCTGCCAGAAAAGATCCAGAAAATACTACCAAATTATTAATTACTGTACATGTTCCAGCACTCGAATTACTGCATAATAACGGCATAGGATAGACAAGAAATAAGCTTGGTACCACAGGTAAGTGATAAATGTCCAGCAATTCCAAATATAGAGATTATTAGTCACCAGGATATTTTTTTAAAAGGGTCTTCACTTTTTCTGGACTTGATATTTAACACACAATATGCAGGTGCCTTTTTTCGAGGTAGTGGTAGGTATCTCAGGGACATTTTTTTTGTGCATGTGTCACTTTTAAAATCATTATCAATTCAGTTGTTTCTACTGGAGGAAATTGTATTTTATTGCATACTATTTAAGTTTGTGGTTTTATTTGTACTTTACAACAAAAACGTAAAGAATTATCCAATTAAAGATGTTGATCACTGTGGGCTTTTTTGAGTCTTTTTTGGGGGTTTTTAAACTTCAGTGAAAAAGCAAAGTGAAAAGACTGAAGTATAGAGAGAAAGCGAGTGTAAATGTCGTGTAATTAGCATGTGGAGTGATAGAGAGAGAGAGAGAGAGAGAGAGAGAGAGAGAGGTAGGGACTGGATGATGTCTGGTGCAATCCTTTGCTTCCTGTCAAAGCTCCTGATATTCAGACTATTAATACTGTGTTTAACCACAACCTCACGCTCGATGATCTATGAGCACCGGTCGCTGTGAGAAAGCTGGTTAACCGCACAGGCAGCGACAGGGGGCATTAATACACGCGGCAAGGGCCTCGCTTCAGAGCGTGACACACTCGCGTGCCCTGACAGCCCTGCTGCCGTGCTAACGAGATAAAGGCTGTCTGCCTGATGTACTGTACACACACACACACACACACACACACACACACACACAAGCTGACAGAGGAATTGGCGCAAAAGAGAATGCTGCATTCCTCTCCATTTCTCCAGTCTCTGTCTATCCATCTTTTATGACGAGAGCTTCACATGAACACCGCACATCAAGTAGTATAACATGTATGTCCACTGTTTTTCCTAAAATCTTCTCTTTAACATCTGCATTTTTCATTTTTCCTTTAAGTGTAAGTCCACTTCGGAGTATATAATACACTTGGAGCACATTGTTAAGAAACACAAACTTATGCTACAGCTCATAAGGAAGCTATATATTTTTTCATGAAGAATTGTGATTCAAATCTTATATCTGAAATCAATTGTACCTTATGACTTCTTCGTCGCACATATTTAATCTATTAATATAATGTTTTGGGATTGAATTTTAATTGAATAAGTCCAATTCAGCAATTTTAATTATTATATTAGTCCTAAAGAGGTGTGTGTGTGGAGGGGGGGGGCAAAAAAAAAAAACAGAGCAGTCACCACTCATTATTAACGGAGAAGGAAAGCATATCCTCCAAACAGGAGAGATATGGAGCAATCCATCTTTCTCTCCCTCCCTTCCTCTCTCGTTCCCTGGCTCTGACGGTGAGGATGTAAGTGCCTGAGACAGATGTCTGCTGCCGCTTGTCTCAAAGCTCAACATGAGCTGCTGAGCTCGGCATACTCTAATTAAGATCAATATTTCAATTTTTAGTAAAAGAGCATGGGAAAGAGAGGGAGAACAAAGTGGGGGAGGACAGGGAAAAACATATATTTCCCTTTTTCCTCTGAAAAATCTGACTCAAATTGGAGGGGGGAAAAAAAGGGAAAGAATAAAAGGTCAAGTGTAATTTTTCTCCACCTCGATGGATTTCCCAGACATAAAAAAGACAAACTTATTACAACTCAGCAAAGAATCTACCCCATCAATAAAGATCATGCTTCCACTGCAAGTAGTTATTCATTAGTCTCGCACTACTCCATTATTTTTCCTTCCTTGCTCTCACCTTCATTCTTCATCTGGTTCAGGTACTTCTATAATATGAAACTGTTTCTTTGACAGACTCAATCTGATCGCTAGTTCCCCATGTGTCTGTCTTTTTTTTTCTTCCCTCGGTCCACCTATTTCCCTAAAAACTTTGCACAACTTTCATTCCTCTCATCTGTCTTCCCGTAATTTTCTGTTGCCGTTCCAGACTCACTTTTTTTTTTTTTTTTTGCTGTGTACTTCAAATGAAATGGATATGTAACCATCCCTACACAGTTAATGTTGAGCTGGCCTTTAAGATTATATTAGACCTACAAATGCCTGCTTTCCAAACCTGCCTTTGTTGGCCATGACCTCACATCTCTGGCTTAAACCGGAATAAATCCGTCTCACAAATTTCCTAGCCAAAGCCTCATCATCCTTCTCTCTTTGCGTCACGTTTCTCTTACCCTTAGGACCTGCTGATGTCCATTTTGCTTAAATCGGAAGAACTGCACCAGCAGCTAACTTCCAATATGCAAAGGCACAATGAAAGCCCTGACTTCAAAATTTATGTCTCAAGCCCTCAGACGCATCTACGCCCACTGTGACTCTGCTCCACTTGAATAGTCGACGCTGGATCTTCTTAAAGGTGGCCTTTTTAAAGCAGACTGCTTAGCTTGGACTTTAAGGTCCACTCCTGCTTATTTGATAAAACCCTCTGTAATGACTTAGTGCACCTCAAATACTCTGATATGATTTGTCCCTTCATCTCACATATTTTCCCCCCTTTTTCCTCCTCCGTAGGCAGATATGAGTCTTGAGAGCACCTGTATTTCACTTTGTCCAGCTTAGGCAGGAAATCTTACTCTACCACATTACATTAAATACACTATAGCCTCAAGCGGTCAGCTCTCCAGAGAACTGCTCCAAGGTCTTCACTAGTCTACTGGAGGCTCACATCCGGTCAATTAATCGGCAATTCTTTGTAATCCGGTATTTAAGTATTGTTTGGCTTTCTGATTGAAGTTGATGAAGTCTTGATCAAGGTGTATAATATTTAATATATGAATATTTATTGCAGCACTGTACCTGCTATACTACAAGTTGTATACAACTGTCCTCATTAACTGTAAAAGAAATTCCAGTCACCCCCCCTCAGCGCACTTTTATTTCATGAACCAATAATATCTCATCTATTTATTCCTGAACCTTCCACCACCGAGACATATTAGGTCCAAGCTGACATTATTTATACACCAACGTGTGTTTCTGAGTGATTTGAGATTTAGATTAAACCACAAAGCAGCAGTCACACATGATAAACTCTATACAAACTCAATTATACATATAATAACTAATAATTGTGTTTTATGATGAATTAAAAAAGCTGTCTTGATTGCTTTCACACAGATGACTAAAATCTTCTGAGGGGGTCTCTAAAGCTGAGATAAACTTTAGACATATTATGTAAACCAGCCTAACTTTTAACATACAAGCCTGTACTTTCTACAGTTCAGCTCATGGGGCAGATCTGGTGTGTTGGACGTTATGCAGCCCAGTGGATTCCCAGTATGATTAAAAACAACAGAAGAGTTTACTTAACCTTAACCTGTAGTAGGTTACTTAATTAATTAAAAGTGACGGTGTGTTCTGGTGTCATATCTTCCTTACACTAATCTTATTTTTTTTAACTTTCTCCTCCATGAAAAGATTAAGACACATGAGTCGGTGGGAATGGAGTGCGTTCAGCACGACTTAATTATTTGTCCATCCGTGCAGATGAGTCCACGTGCAATTAGAGGTTAATTGCATGAAAGCCTGAGAGCTCTACTGGGGACTAGATCATAATTAACTCATGGATCCTTTCCCCCTGTCCTTCCGGTGGAAATTGGGCTTTATTTTATTGTCATTTATAAGCGACATTAGTTCATCAAGGTGAACTGTTCAAACATGTAAAGAGCATTGGGGGAATGAGAAGCCATTAATACTGGACTTATGAAAGACTGTACATAAGCTCAGCAGTTTAAAACTAAAATCAGGACAAAATCAGGAAAGGGAGCAAAGTTTGTTGTTATTATACGACGAGGCTGCATTTAGAGAATATCTGATTTATTTCTTCATGCAAAATATCACACAATGACATCACTGAATTGTCCTCTGAGTTGCTCTACAGTTCGTAATACTACTCCTATTGGGTCAATAATAATTTAAACCAGTAGGATGCAGGTATGATTTAGAAACTTGACACTGCTTCCATGAGTACAATAACAACAATTTAAGATGTACAATAACCAAGTGCAATTGTTTGTGTGTTTGTTTGTGAAATTATTATTATTTTGTTTATATTATTATCTTATCTTATCTTATCTTATGATTAAGAGACTTTTCACCGTGCTACACTGTCGACTCCACCTTTTCTGTTAATAACTGTCAGTTAGTTATTTCTCATAGATTCCTTTGTTACTTTTTTTGTGTGTTATATCCTTAACTTTTCTTGTGGAACTACAATTAACCACTGCTCAGACATACAGTTTGCAATAATGCCTACCTGCCTGAACCTTAAATCTAGAGAATAAATCACTTTCTCAGATTGAGGGTCTGCCTCGTTAGGGTAGTGATTTTCATGGCTGCCTCTTTCTCACGTTTAACGTTACTGAATTCAGTACGATCTGCCATTAAATGTAGAACTATATTTATATTATCCCAAAGAAAGTGACAAATTCAGAAAAATTCAGAAAGCGGAAAATTAATTACTAGAAGATAATTAATTGATATTCATTTTCAGGTATGATCTCGTCACATAGAATACACCTGCATGCTTCTGTGTGTTTTACTAAAAGTTGTACTAAAACTATAACTTCGGATAAGTAGCATAGTAACTTGTTTTTAAGGATGAAGTCGGCTGTAATGAATCTACGGATTGTCCTGATTATGGCCAATTAGGACTTATGCTCTTAAACTTTCAGCAGCATCTGCATCACTCTAATAACTACAATATATGACTTCCCTATACAGTTTCAAATTAGTTTATTATTTAAATAACCATAGTACACATTATGTGTTTGTTTTAGGTTATTAATTTAGAAATGTACATTAGGGCTTATATTCAATGAACCGTTTATAATATAACTAATAATATGACCTTTTTTTTCTATTTATCATGTCAGATAATTGTTCAAAGGTGTTCAGCTATTTTGGAAAGTAGATCAAATTTGTAAATTCCAATAGCAAATATATATTAACAAGGCGTACTAAATATATCGACTTATTTGTGCACTGATTTATATTTTTATTTCATTTTTGCACCACACTTTATTAATACAATAATGAATCATAATAGCTATGAGCATCACTGTTCGTGCTAGGGCAATTATTACAGATTAAACTCGACCATGTTATGCCATTTTGGATGATGTTATATCAGGATATTTTTTGATGGATCACCTCAGACACACTGTCAACACACAACCTGGCTCTGCTTCTCACATTTCTCCATTTTCTCAAACTAACGCCTCTTCCCTTGGCCTCCGCTTCTCTGTATGCTAATTCACGCAGGTGTCGCTAGGGGGCGTGTCGAAGCTGGTCCTATGGACCCATGCAGGAATATGCAAATAACCCAGGCGCTGCATCTTCACATTGGTCAATGGATCTTACGCGGAGTGGGCGGGGTTTGACCAACTCGCTGTATAAATAAACTCATGTGCTGCTGCTCTCTGTATACTTCAGTGATACGGTGTGAAATCGGTGGGACAGAGAGAGAGAGAGAGAGAGAGAGAGAGAGAGAGAGAGAGCGCTGGAAGAAAAGAGTAAGCTGTTTACAGGGATCTACAGTTTCATGTATATATATTAAGCAAAAATATAAATATATATACATATATATATATATATACCAAAGCCATCCTGGCGGAGGAGAAGGTACTCGGGTAGCCTGGGATATCCGATGATAGACTTTAGTCCTCTTTCTGTGGGCTGTCCCATCGCTGGATCTTACTGTGAATTATTTTTTATGTGAGTGTGTTCTTGCTATGTTTCTTACTGACTTTCCTAAGCTAATCATTCCACCGAACTGGGCTGATTAAGTGGCTGATGGTTCCCTCGAGTTGTTGGTGACTGTTCCACGCGCGTGAGGAAACTTTCAGCTCCTGGTCCTTGTGTGAGGACTACAGAGCACAGCTGGAGAAAAGGGATATCCACAAAGTGCAAAGAGACTTCAGCAAAAAGTGTTTGGCATTTTCTGCATCTTACGATTCATCTGAAGACCAGGACCAGACAGGTCTGAAGGGCTGAATTCCTGTTCGTGCATTTTGACCTGAGCAAAGTTGTCAACAAGAGGAGTGCAGAGGCGACCTGGCAGGTGTACAAGTGAGTTTGCACGTGTGGTGGACGTCTAGTTCTGCTGCTATAAATAGAAGCCGTTCTACGCATTAAAAATCAGAGAAACAACAGCTGTAGAGTTGTGCGTGAAACGCCCCACCCTACCTGCACCGTCTTTACAGGACAGGACAGGACAGGGCCTCTCACTCCCACTCGCTTTGGCTCTGAGGCTGCACGTGTCCTCGCATGGACTGACATGGCCACGGACCTCGCCATGAGCGCTGACCTGCCCAACAGTCCCCTGGCCATCGAGTACGTGAACGACTTCGACCTCATGAAGTTTGAGGTGAAAAAAGAGCCTCCTGAGGCCGAGCGTTACTGCCACCGCTTACCGCCGGGCTCTCTGTCCTCCACGCCGATCAGCACGCCGTGCTCCTCCGTGCCTTCCTCGCCAAGTTTTTGCGCACCTAGTCCCGGCGCACAGCCCGTCCAGAACCTCGGAGTCAACAACAACAACAACAGCAGCAGCAGCAGCAATGGTGGAAACAACAGCAACAACAGTACTCAAGGCGCCTCGGGCAAGCCCCAGCTGGAGGACTTCTACTGGATCCCTAACTACCAGCACCACATCAGCCCCGAGGCTTTAAACCTGACCCCTGAGGACGCTGTGGAGGCTCTCATCGGCAACGCGCACCACCACCACCATCACCATCACCACCAGCCCTACGACACGTTCCGCGGGCAGCAGTACGTCGGCGAGGACCTGACGACCTCCTCGAACGGGTACCACCACGCGGCGCACGCCCACCACGCGCACCACCACCATCACGGCCACCACACGCACGCGCGCCTCGAAGACCGCTTCACGGACGAGCAGCTCGTCAGCATGACGGTGCGCGAGTTAAACCGGCAGCTGCGCGGCTTCAGCAAGGAGGAGGTGATCCGTCTGAAGCAGAAGCGGCGCACCCTGAAGAACCGCGGCTACGCGCAGTCATGCCGCTACAAGCGCGTGCAGCAGCGGCACATGCTCGAGACGGAGAAGTGCACGCTGCAGAACCAAGTAGAGCAACTCAAGCAGGACGTGGCGCGCCTGGCCAAAGAGAGGGACATGTACAAAGAAAAGTACGAGAAGCTTGCAGGCCGGACCTACAACGGCGGCAGCAGCAACACCAACCGGGACCCGTCCAGCGGCAATCACGGCAAAGCCTCATCGGCGGATTTCTTCATGTGAGAACTGTTTCAGGTCTTTTTTTTTTCTTTTATCCCACACAAACTGATTATTTTTTACTTTCGTTTTTATCTGAGTGTGACCTTGTTTTTTTATTCATTTAGGCTACAGTTCCTACACAGCAAAATCCCCGATGCTAAATTAACACCTGCAATGTTTTCTTAAAAATCTATCTGAAAAAGAGGTGCTAAAGCGTACCTATACCCTCAAGGGTAAAAAGATCTTTTCTAACTTTTCTGTGTGTCCTTTACCTAGAAATGTTCGTTTGAGGCATCATTTTCCACGCCATTTACGGTCCAATTATGTACCTTAAATCATCAAGGTACACTATGTCAACATTTTTCGGTGAAAGATACCGAATAAACGTTTAAACGATACCGACAAGGAAAACTATAGTTTAGTACCCTTCTGGGGGTACTTCTTTTGAGTTTGCATTTGTTAACCTAACACTGAGGATTCTGCTGTGTGCTTTTCAGAAAGAAAAAAAAAGCCAAGGACTCATTACATATTAACACAAGCAACACATGTCCAGTAACGCACACGCGATAGTCACTGCGCGTGATGGTGCACAATGACTGTTTGTGCGCGTGCTTTAGACTATCAACTATGTCTTAAAGGTAGTATGTTCATAGAGAAGCTATAAACGGACCTCACCTCTGACCTAAACGTGGACTCGCACATCATCACCTCCAGACACAAAATATTGTGCTTTCTGACTCAGTGTATCAGCATATAGCGTTTTTAGTATAAAAAAGTCTTACATGCTCACACAGCCAGCGGTGTATTGGTGTTCTCAGACTTTCTGAACAGTCTTAAAGGATGCGACAAACACGAAGCGCGAAACGTGTGGACCTGAAATGTTATTTATTTATTTATTTATTCTTTTTTTTTTTTTTTGGATCGGACTAAAGAGGAATTTGCAACCCAGTGAATGAATCAAAAAGGAGGGAAAAGGCAATACATTGTCGGACTTTTTTTTGGGAAGGTTGTACTCTGTAGTAACTCATGGACCTGAGAAGGAAGCATTGCAGCCTGCATCCACCCTCCAACCCTGCATGCGGGACATGTATGGTCACTAAATCTCCAAGCCCTTTGTATCTTTCCCACACACCTGGATGAAAAAAAGCATGGCCCTTAATCAGCCCCGTATCTTCCTCCTTCTCCATCTTATCTCTCTTCTAAGTCTGTCCTGAACAGTGTAATGTAACGTCTTTAGACTTTTAGTAAATATGCAGTTAAGGAATTGGAACACAACCCGAAAACTACAAGAGTCCAGGGAGGTTTAATCACCAGTGTAACGCGTCCGAGCCTAATATTCTCTTCTTTTCTTTTCTTTTTTTAACGTTCAAAGTAACAGAATTGTGCCACATAGATTCAATGAACTGAGCCAGATTTTACTTATTTATTCTCACAATGTGTAAATATGTAGAAATCAGTTAGTGTGTTCATTTTGAATTATTTTTCCCCCCAATTATTATTATTATTATTTTTTTTTGCTTGTTTATTAAAAAACATCTTAACTGCAATGTTTGTATGTAAAAGCATGCAAATAGATCAACGATATTCTTTCTATCGAATATGTACAATATATAAGAAGAGATGCATTGCCCACTGCACTGGAACAGAAGGAATTGGGAATATGCTGCGATCTAAGGTGACATAAAATACTTGGACTTCACATCCAATAATATATTCAAGGACAAATTTTAATGTGCATTTCTTTGTTGTGCTTCTAAATAATTACCAATCGAACTGAAAAGGAATTTTGGATTAATTGCTAGATGCGCAAAAAGATCCTACATTTCTAACAAAACAGCCATGCTTGAACTGATTCTTTTAAGTTGAATGAATGCAAGTTATGGCGATAAGTAGATTTTATCACATGGTAAAAAAAAAAAATAATGATGCTCTAAAATATGCTGCGTTATTTTGTTAGCTTGACAGAGTATACTCCTGACCAGTTAATTGCTCCTAGGCAGAATCATAACACCAATACAACGTAGTTCACTTTAAAATATTTACTATGAGCTAAACAAAATGTGATGGTTGTTTAAGAGGAGTTCAGAATATGTGGGGGGAAAAAAGTGCAATATAGGTGACCACAGCATATTGATAACAACCCAAAGTCCTGTCTCAGTAGCCTACATGCAAAAAATCCAACACCGTAATTAAGTACTTAAGAATGATACATAGCATCATTGGAATTTTTCTCCAGTGGAGTGTCAGTCAGATCTTCCTCCTGTATATGAGGTTTTCTTTGGGAATGTCACCAGGAAGTCAGTTCATCCTCCTGCTTCAGGCAGAACGCAGTGTGAGCGCAGTCTCTCTGTACATCACTTTCATATGGAGCACATGGAGGCTTGAGATGACCTTGGCTCAGAGATGGGCTGTATGTGTAAAAAACTGTATATATATGATTTCTATATATTTATTCTAGAAACATCTAATGTCCTCTACGTGTCAATACGTCCAATCTGAAATGTTTCTGAATGGAATGTTGTTCAGAATCTTGTTTTCATAAAGTTTAATAAAAAGTTGTGTCAAACGCGGTTTTCGTTCAGTCAGTGCCTCCGAATGATCTGATTGCTAAATTGTGCCTCAACGACAACTAAACGATATTTAATTTCATTGAATTAATTTGTATTAATAGCTGATGGCATGAGAATTTCAATACAATCTTTATTTCTAAAAAAAATTATTAATAAAATATCGTAATTAAACACTGAATTTAAACAGGTATTTTTCTGCTCTCTGATGTTTACCATTAGGAGATAATGTTGTTATATAAATGTTGCTGCATTTACATTTCCTTTTTTTTTCTATTCACTTTATTAATTTATTTGCAATTTAATGTAATTCGAGCTCACAAGTCCGATTTCGGCGTTTTTGCGCATAACATTTCTGTGCGTAATTATTCATTTAAAATGTTTAATTATTGTCCGGGAAAACTACTCAAAAATGACCAGCTTAATCAACGCATTATTATTATTATTATTATTATTATTATTATTATTATTATTATTATTATTATTATTATTAGATTTTATTTGATTTTATTGCTATTATTATTTGTTGCTCTTCTTCTTCTTTTTGTAATTAACGGCATAAGAAAAGATATAAAGTTCATAAAGTAAAAATCGCGTATAGACACAAAGGCGCACAAAAGTCCTGCTCATTTTTATATATCTTGATAAAAGTGATGAATCTCTTTTAGCTGATTAATTGACGGGGTCTTGTCTCAAAGCGCACACCAGGATCCTAAATAGCATGTCAGTAACAGTAAGGCACCACAGGTGCTAACTCTACTATGCGCTTCGCCACAGACGCAGTGATTTATCGCTCTGTTCGGAAATTGATCTATCTGATCGTATCTACACACTCATTTATCTCTGAGAGCGATTTTTTACCAGCTGGTAATCTGTACGATCTCTCATTTCCGAAAGAGTGGAAATAATGTGAATCCGAACCGAGAAATAAACCCGAAATGAAAGATCCAACTGAGTATCAGGACCCATGGATCACAATATTTTAATACAGTCTTTTAATAAAAACGATCATGTTGTTTGCATACAATCACGCGTCATATGAAACATTCTGTATTTAAATGGAGTTGTCTGTAGTCTTCTTGAACGAAATTTGACTACAGACCCGTCTCTTAACAGAATGAAAGCAGGCAGATTAGAAGTAGCCTCTGGCTGATACTTTATCAACAGACAGAGTTGGTGTTGGCTCAGTGTTGGCACAAACCTGGCTAATGAGCAATTTAGACACTTTCCAAATTCAGTCTAATTAGCCTGAGAAAATCCATTCCATTGGCTGCATACTTAGGCAACTAGATAGTGCTCTCTTGGAAAAGATGGAAAAGACATATGCCATATTTGTTTACTAAATCGTTTTTCTTTCATGTGTATTTATTAAAATGATTTACAATTATTTTAGAATTTTGAATGTGAAGCTAAAGACTGAATTAAATGCTTCACATCTATTTATAACAACTGCATGCATTCCTTTATTCCACTTGTTGTCCATCACCGCTTGTGCTGAAACATACACTCTCTTGCTGAAATGTTGAAAGAGTTGATGTTCTCAGTAAGAGTGGAATGGTCATTATGTGCATTCTATTTGCTCTCCAAAATGACTGTTTGTAGTGCTGTTTTCAGTGAGCTCGCTGTGAGAGAGACTGTGAATACGAGTGAGCCGTGGGAGAGGAGTGTTTGACCGAATCTAACCTGTTGTGGACTTAAACAGTCTCAAGCTTCAGAGTGTCTTCCCTATACGACACATAGCTTTTTGATTATTGCATTACAATATTGAACTCACGACTACGATGTACATTGTATGGTCAAAGGTATGTGGACACCTGAATTTCACTCTAATATGTGTTTGTTGAAAATCCTATTCCAGATTTAGTCTCCCTTTTGCTGTCACCACCCTTCTGGGAAGGATTTGCATTAGATGTTGGAGCGTGGCTGTGGGGATTTGTGCTTTCATTTAGCCACAAGAGCCTTATTGAGGTCAGGCTCTGATGTTAGGTGAGATCTAGGGTTCAGTAAGTGTTCCAGTTCGTGCCGAAGGTGTTCACTGGGGTTGAGGTCAGGGCTCTGTGCAGACCACTCAAGTTCTTCCACTCTAAACTTTGGCAAACCATGTCTTCATGGAGCTTTCTTTGTGTTCAGGGGTGTTGTGATGCTGGAGCATGTTTGGGCCTCTTAGATCTATTATCTAAAGCTACAGCAAACGAAGACAGCCTTATACAACAGTTTGGGAAAGGACCAGATATGGGTGTGACGGTCAGGTGTCTGCAAACTTTTGGTCATATAATGTATTAGGAGCAATTTGAAATTTTATTATAATTATAATGATTTTCTTTTAATGTAGACAGAAATTTGTGATACAGAAACTTCAATATTATTCATATTTAAATAGGCTTAGTGTATGTTTTAAAATAAATGGGCTGTGGCAGTTTCTCTGGAATATACAAACACGTTTTCTTGATACTTTTGTCGATTGGAGCAGATGTTGCTGCTTTCTTTGGAGAACTAACATTGACGTTTCAATAATGACTCCATTTGAAAATGTCCCTTTATGGATGCGTTGACAAAAATATAACTGTGCTCCAAGTCTCTTACTTAAAGCCTGCTTCGGGTTATAAATACGGCATTTGTCATTGTTGCTCATGCTGGCCAGGCTGTATTTATAAGCCTGCTGTGGCTATGTAGATACGTATGTCTCTTAGCGTTCAGTCAAAGCCGATGCTCAGACTCAGCACTGCTCTTCTCCTTCGTATAGCTTGTGCTGAGTCAGAGGGCCAGTGTGTGTGACACGATCACTTCACCCTCATAGAGAATCTGGCACACACACAATTCGGTTCAAGTGTGTGTGTGTGTGTGTGTGTGTGTTTCCGTATTTATTTCCATTTTTACTCTATACTGTGCATATATTTTTAATGAATCTGTACAGTATTGTGCACAAACATACGCTGATCCACAGACCATGATGTACATTAGGAATTAAATGTGTGTAATAATAGGTGACGTTTTCCCAATGTGTACGCAATGTGATCTTCAGCTATAGTGTGCACTTGGAAAGGAGAACAAGAGAAAAAGAAGACAGAAGAGTGGAAATCGAGAGAGGTAGAGGAAGAGCTTCTGTGTTCTCTGGCGTCTCGGCTGCACTGCCGATGAGATTCCCCTGTAGTCAGCGTCTCTACGGGCTCGGTTTACGGGAGACGCAGACAACACACCCACACAACCACAATGGACAACCAGTTCACACACTCACAGTACACAGCGCGAGTGTGTGCGGCTGATGCACACTTACTGAAGCCGCTGCACAGGGCCAAACCTGAACACTGTAGGTTTGCACTTTAGAATGTTTAACATTTTATGATAGGCATTTCAACATTTGTTTTTAAAATCCTTTTGTTTAGAGGTTTGGCTGAGAACACAGGACGAAAGCAGGCTGTGAATGAATGCATATGAACACTTGTTTACAAAATCATGACAAGACACTAACAGTGTAGTCCAATCAGTAAGTGATCACTGGTTAGGCAAATAATACATAAGCTTAATATTTACTTGTTTAATCAATTTTTAAAAGGTGAATCAACCTAAGACCATGATTGAGATGATCTTTGATCTGACTGACATCGCAAGATTAAACTGACCAGTTTAATCAATCAAATACCTCGTAAAATCTTAAAATCAAATTATTTCTAATTATTTTCACATTGATGTGTGAATTTCTTTAACACCTCATGCTTGAAACATCCATTCCCAGCAATAACCTATGATAGGTTATGAGAAATATACAGAGCTTTATTTGAGTCCTGCAACATCTCCTGAACAAAATAGAAAAGAGTGCATTCTTTCATTATTTTTTCTAATGACATTATCATTAACTCAAAAAGTCACAAAGTGTAACCCAAAATAAGAGATTATTCATTCTTAACATTGCTAGAAGATTAAGAAACATAAAGCGGTTATCTTTGACCTCACCCCAGTCTTTGAACCACTGGAGTATAATGTGTTTGGAAAGTCATATGAAACTCTAACCTTGTGCTTAACCCTGACATTAAGCTCTGCAACTCTTTATATATATCGAGCTGTATAAATTGTCATAAATTTGCATGTACGAGGCAATGTTTTTTTTTTGTCCCCACTGACCACTGGACAAATTATGAACACTTTCAGAACATGACATTAAGCATTATTATTCCCCTAATCAGAGCTCTATTAATGAGTGGACTATTGCTATTGGTGCTTGTCATTATTTTACACCAAAGAACTAACCGTGTCTTATTGCACTCCCCGTAGCTCCTTTTGCTCTCCCATGTTGGGAAATAACAGAGTGCTGTGGCAGCTGAACCCCTAAACAAATCGACAGCTTGATAAATCGCCTATGAAGCTCTATTAACGCTCAGGAGGTATTAATAATTATTTAGTCCGCTTTCAGGATTGAGTGAGTGACCTACAGGGCACACACAGCGTGCACTCTCCAAACGGCGGCGAAGTCATTACCGTGTAGCGTCTCCTCCCCCCAACACACACACACACACTTTCTCTCAACCAGAGGAGACTCGGCACAGCCCCGATGCGCTGAAGGGAAGAAGGAAAAAAGCAATTTCCCGGTGTTGAGCGGCAGAGCCCGAGCTCTCGCGCTGCGCAGCCGGCTGTCACAAACACACCCGCGCGCTGACACGCTCCATGCTGAATAGACAAAGCGAAAACATGCTATCACAGGGGAAAAATGTGCAACCCTAAGCGATTTTTGGGGGGTGGTGGAGGGGCGTTTTAGTTTATTGTTTGAGCGCAACCTAAAATCAACAAATAAATAAACAAACAGAGGAACAAACGGTGGCCTAAATGTGGAATTTGAGCTGATTAGAAGCTCCGAGAGGCAGAGACATGGATCCTCACACAGGATACCAATTAGTGTGTGAAAAGGGCTTCTGTCAGTCATCTGCCTCGTCAACAGCACAACTTCCCAGTTGCTTTGTGGGTAAACAGCTGCTTGGGAAAAAAAAAGTGTCACAGTTATTTTGCTAAAGCAGTAAAACAAGCTCTGCTGTTTTTTTAAACACATTCACGCGCGCGCGCACAAGGTGTACAATGGATCTTTGGGCAGTATCAATCAGCTGTATAAAGTACAGTTCAATATTGAAGAAAAACATGATGGGACATGCTGTTATAAGAAAATAAGAAAAAATCATCAACACAATACTGTGACATTAACACTCTGAACTGTTTTATGCCTCTTATAGGGTAGAGGAGAGAGTACTTGATTAATCCCCAAGGGGAAATTTGATATATATTACTTTTACCAATTTTTTTTCCAGCACTAACAATTAATTATGTAATAAAGAACAGCATGTCATACCTTTTTTTTAATCCATTTATACTGTATTTAGCCTGCACAATGTTTTTGTAAAGCTACTTCGTTCCTGCATTTGTTAGCAGCTATAAGCAAAGATATACACCGATCAGGCATAACATTATGACCACCTGCCTAATATTGTGTTCGTCCTGTTAAAACAGCCCTGACCAGTTGAGCCATGGACTCCACTAGATTACTGAAGGTGAACCAGCATTAACCTCTTCAGCAATGTGAGCAACAGTAGCTCGTCTGTTAGGTCAGCATTCGTTCCCCACGTGCATCAGTGACCCTTGGCCGCCCATGACCCTGTCGCCGGTTCACCACTGTTCCTTCCTTGGACCACTTTTGATAGATACTGACCACTGCAGACCGAGAAAACCCCACAAGAGCTGCAGTTTTGGAGATGCTCTGATCCAGTGGTCTAGCCATCACAATTTGGCCTTTCATCAAACTCGCTCAAATCCTTACGCTTGGCCATTTTTCCTGCCACCCACTAACAGGTGCCATGATGAGGAGATAATCAGTGTCATTCACTTCACCTCTCAGTGCTCATAATTTTATGGCTGATCGGTGTATAAATCTGTGATTTACCTTGAAGCTGGAACTACTGTCCAATCTGCTGTTGTGGAACACCTTTTGACCAATCAGAATCGAGAATTCAGCAGTATTAGGTATAGGTGCTGTTAAAATTCTTCACATCAGCTAGTTCTTATAGCTATGACATTATATTTAAAGACACCTACCCATAGCGGGTTTCTCATATGTCTTCAAGAAAGGAACATAGAAGGGTGACAAATTAAAGGCAAATACAGCAAGTGTCTTATTAAGTGTTGGTGTTGGGCCATCACAAGACGCCAAAACAGCTTCAGTGTGCTTTTCTATACATTCTATAAGTCTCTGGAACTGTACTGAAGTGAGAAATCCCAATATGTATTCACTCAATTAATGCTTGAAGCAAACCATTCAGTGAAACCTTGTGGCGGAGTCATCTTGGAAGATACCACTTTCATTATTATAGAAATGTTTCATAAATTATAGGCTAAAGGTGACCAGTCAATAGAGCTTTCCTGAATTGTACGGCTTTACAGTTACTCCTCCCTTTAACGAAACAAGCGGACCCAAATCACCCCAGCAAATATAGTTTCCTGTTCAGTGAATTGTTATGAATTTACAAGCGTGAGAACATGTATGTTCTCTGTCACGAGGTCACTTTCCTCTTTTTTTTTTCCTACTGAAAAATGTGTGGCTAATTATTTGATGACTCGAGTGGGATTCACTGGAGTGTTCAAGTAGCTGACATGCACGTGACCGTAAAGGTCCAGCAGTCCTTCTTGATTTTCAGGCATTCTGACCTTCTATAACCTCAACTAATGTTGTGGCTTTGCTGACCCGTTGAGATCAGTGTGTGCCTCCAGATTTCACTTCCCCCATGAGACAGCCCTTCAAAGCACAGTGAGATTATTAATATTCAGTTGTGTCATACATATGAATGTACATTAACCAATTTGTTGAATCTATTGCTAAATGAACTCTTTAATGAAAATAAAACTTATGAAGTGCTTGAATAGGAAGTGCTTTTAATGGCACTAGGGTCAACAGGCAATCGATTGCTCCATTACTCTACTAGGCTTGGGTAAAACTCTCACATACCACCCACAAAGCTGTACATACTCAATTTATATAGTTCAGCTACTGGATTTCTAGTCTAAAGTCAAATTTTTGATTAGCATATTTGGCAGAAGGATGGTGCATATTTGGCAGAAGGATGGTTTGATCGTGATTCCTCCAATCTCTCGATATATGGTAGGTGAGTTAAGATAATTCGCCTCCTGGTGTGAATGAGTTCATGCATCTGTTTCTGTTCTATCCCGGGTGTATTCCCCTCTCACCTCCAGTGTTCCCAGGATTCACTGTGACCCTACAAGAATAACATGGTGACTGAAAGTGATATAAATAACACCGATCCATACCCAAACTGCTCATCTTTCTCACACTGTACTGGTGTTTTCCAATACCATTTTTCTCCACGCCAGACTTGGCAGAGGAATAAAACTACAGCACCAATCACATTCAAACAGCTGCTGGTCTGGAGAACAGAATAAATTACACCTGCAACAGAGATAAGACAATGGCAAAGAGTTGAATTTGCCTCTCTGGATATTTTCAGCTTTAAACATAACTTCTTCTAACAAGAACAAAACCTTGACTGGTTTAAAACATGTTGTTTTGCCATACTAATTGTTTTCACTGAGTTCCTTTTTTTGTGCTAAATGGATAGTATTTTCTCTACCCTTCTCTCAAATATTAGGCTTCCACACCACCCCACTGCTCCGTTCCCTCCATTGGCTTCCGGTAGCTGCACACATCAGATTCAAAACATTGACACTTGCCGACAAAGCCAAGAATGGACCAGCACCTCAAAGCTCTTATCACTCCTCGCACTGCACCTCGCTCCTTCAGATCTACTAGGACTGCTTGACTGGTCCCACCATCTCTCAGGGTAAGAGGTAGGTATACATCTAGACTCTTCTCTGTTCTGGCACAGAGGTGGTGGAATGAACTTCCCCTAGATGTCCGAAGTCACTGACCATCTTCAAATGCCGGACGAAGACCTACCTCATCCTGAAGCACTTAAACTAGCTCTTATTTTCCCCTGTTTGTTTTATGTATTGTATGCTGCATTGATAGAGACTCTTGTACATCACTCTGGATAAGTGCATCTGCCAAATGCCAAAAAGAAATGTAAATGATTCATATTTCCTGTATATGCTCTTAAATTCCAGTACTGAATGTTGTTGTATTACAAAGGTATTCAAATGTCATCTCAGAAACAATCCATCAATAAGAAAGAAGACAGTAGTAGAAGGAGATGAGATCTATTAAAATATAGATGTGTAAACAGTATTCAATTCAACTCTGTTTTATTCATATAGTGCTTTTAACAATGAACACTGTCACAAAGGGAGCTTAACAGAAATCTGATAAAATATTTATCTATAATGAGCAAGCCAAAGGAGATGGTGGCAAGGTCTCCATAAGGCCAAGAAAGGAAGAAACTTTGAGAAGATCCAGACCAAACTGGAAACACTTCCTCTTCTGGGTGACTCTGGGATTGTATGAATCATTTCTAATCTATAACTGTACACTATAGTCAGTGCTAAAGGTGTTAAAAGGAACTTGAGTATGAGCATCATTAGAGTTGAAACTTTAACAACAATCTGAAGTTCAGTGATTGGGGTTCGAGTGTAAACCGTTCTTGGCGTTCTTGGCTATCCAAGGAAGAACACCTACAGCCATTTTTAAAAAGAAATATCAGTGGACTGTAGTCTAACAAACACTAGTATTTTCTTTTTTTTTTTATGAATCATTTAATATAAACCCATTCTGATGCCCATGTGTGACTGATGCGTGTCGAGTAACACCCACAGAAAACTCATTATTTCTCATGTGTCCAGGGTGAGAGAACTGACATACACAGGCCATATAACACATATATGTTTTTTTAAGTAAGGTACAAGACTTTAGATCTCAGACAGAACTTGGGCACAGTGTTGGTCTGAGGATTAAGCCAGTACAGCCCCTCCAGACAACAAGATGAAAGAGACCATGGCGCTTAACTGCTTTTTATCTACTATGACAGATTCATGGTGCTTCAGGGAAAATGCAGACTTACACACCATTCAGTGTGATTTACTAAAGTCAGTATTGAGACCGGACCTTTTTCATCTCTCTCTCTCTCTCTCTCTCTCTCTCTCTCTCTCTCTCTCTCTCTATCTCTCTCTCTCTCTCAAACACACACTTGTACACACTCTTTCTGTCAACACATATTTTTCTCACAATATGTGTGTCTCTGCTCTCACTCACCCTGTCTGTTTCTCACACACTTTACTTCTCTGCACTTCGTTTTTGGCACATCTGGCACACTCCAGACTTGGCAGAAGAGTAAAACTATACCAAAAATCACACTGAGAAACAGCTGTACACAGAGGGAACAGAATAGATGACAACTGTTCTATTTGTGACATTTCTATTGAATTCAGTTTGACCACATGGAAGATTTGGGGTTTAAACTCACCTCCTTCTGGCCTTATTTTCTTGTTCCTTCTGAAAATTTCTTTAATCATGCCCGGTGTAACTGCATTAACAGGGTGTGAATGGGAAGGGGACTGATCAGAAGGTTGTGAGTTTAAATCCCAACACCACCAATCTGCCGCATATGGGCTCTTGAGCAAGACCCTTAACTGCTTATTTGTGTAAATGGGATAAATGTAAGTATCCCTGGATAAGAGCTCCTGTCAAATGGCATAGTGGTAACAGTGCTATAGATTCAAGATTTTTTATTATTATTTCAGTATCATTTTTATCTTACAAATATATATCTCATTCTCATCATGGCACCTGGTGGGATATATTAGGCAGCAATTAAACATTTTGTCCTCAACGTGTTGGAAGCAGGAAAAATGGACAAGTGTACGGATTTGAGCGAGTTTCACAAGGGCCAACTTGAGATGGCTAGACGACTGAATCAGAACATCTGCAGCTCTTGTGGGGTGTTCCCGGTCTGCAGTGGTCAGTATCTATCAAAAGTGGTCCAAGGAAGGAACAGTGGTGAACCGGCAACAGGGTCATGGGTGGCCAAGGCTCATTGATGCACATGGGGAGCGAAGGCTGGCCTGTGTGTCCTGATCCTACAGGCAAGACACTGTTGCTCAAATTGCTGAAGAAGTTAATGCTGGTTCACCTTCAGTAATCTAGTGGAGTCCATGCCTCGATGGGTCAAGTCTGTTTTGGCAGCATAAGGGGGACCAACACAATATTAGGCAGGTGGTCATAATGTTATGCCTGATCAGTGTGTGTCTTATGTGGCGCTTCACACTAAATTGCCGTAAATGTGAATGACAGTGTGAATTTGAGTGTGCATTGTGCCCTTTGATTCACTGACATCCCATCCAGGTTGTATTCCAGCCTTGTGTCCACTGTTCCCTGGATAGACTCTGGATCCACAGTGACACTGACCAGGACAAAGGATGAAAGGTAATATAGTATGTTGTGTTTTAATAAATAAAGAATGTTTATGTTGGCAGGTTGCTGTGGTATAAGAGGAGATAAATGGTTTAGGACATGCAGTTATTGGAAAAAATGTCCAACAGTTTCTGGGTTCACACGTCTTATCTTGTTTTCTTCCTTATTTATGCTCCATCAGAGAGAGGAAATACAGTGAACTCTTTATTTTATCTGTGGAGTTGTTGAGTGAATAAAGATTTCAAAATGATCTGCACACTGAGTAAACTCTGCTAAGTTAAACTTTCTCCACTCATTTTGTTAAAAGCGAGGCCTCCTTCACGTCCTAGTTCACGTCCTAGTTTTCTTCCTTTGTCTTATGCTTTATGCAGACGGCATATGAACGTTGAGGTGAACGAAAACACAGAAGAAAAGTTTTCTGTTGAGATTGCATACTCAGCTCAGAGCCTGAGGAGAGGGTGGAGAGACGAGAGCCGAAAGTGTGGTAAGTAGCGTTACTGCATATGACAGAAAACTGGTGGTGGGGACAGGAAGAGGCATGCATGCTCTGGCAGCTGGTTATCACAAAGGCGTAAGAAAGATGGAGAGAGAGAGAGAGAGAGAGAGAGGCTGACAAATCATCTGTCTCGTCTCACATTGTGGTGGGTATGTCTTGTGGTGAGAGGCATTGGCAGTATCAGGTCATGCATATTGGAGATAGGCTGCATTTTCCTGCATCTCTTATTCCTATGCTGCATCACTGAGTGGGGTTGTGATAAATTATGACACCCTAGCTGTCTGCGATTTCCTGTTGTGGTGACCCTGATTTAAGCCATAAACTTTTTGGAACAACCCCACGTTGATGCCCTTGGTCGATTTAAACCCATTGCTTATTTTTTCTATAATCCCCCCTTTTTCCTCTCTTTCTACACCTCCCACTCATATGCCTCCTTCTTGCTCAAGTCATAGCTGTTAAGGACTTGTCATATACAGTGTGTTTACTCGATTTCTTAAACTGTCATTAGGTCTTGTTGTTGAACAAATGCAAAATGGGTTTAAGGAAACTTCCATGCATGTGATATAAGAAGCCTTGTTATTCGTAGAGAATTGCCCTAACCCCAAGTCCACATATTTCTAAATAGAGAAAATAAAAGAATTACTTTTCAGTCTTTCTTTTCTGTGTTTTTTTAAAATCCTGAAGTGCTAGCTGTTGCTGATCTTGTCACACAAACTTCATGGCACAGACTATAATAGGATAAACTGGGACGCTAAATAAAAGTGTAAACCTTTACCGATTCCTCGGATCAAGAAAACTAAGACGCACACAGCTTGTCTTGGGAATATAAGAGTTATAAATATATAATAAATAAATAATAAAAGGGAAGTTGTAGTTGTTCAAATCCCAGCATCACCAAACTGCCACTGCTGGGACTTTGAGCAATTCCCTTAACCTTTAATAGCTCTTTTATATAATTGAGTTAAATGTAAGCTGATAAGAGCTTGTGCCTCAAATGCTGTGGATGTTTAAAATACCTCATGTGACATCACATTTGTATAGAGCAAGGTGGCATTTACAGAATATCCAAGCTGTTCCTTGGCGCAAAGTAAATGGTGATATAATTAGGTTACATGGCTACTCTACAGTTATAGGCGCAAAGGATTTGGTCAAAATTGTCGGTGATTCAGTCTGAGTGAATTCTATAATGTGAGGCAAGTGAGTGTGTGGCAGTCTGGAAAAACCTGATGGATTTGGGTGCAACTGAATTCTGGAAAAATCAGGTTTTGGGCCTAATCTACAATTTGCACCAATAATATAAATAGAGACACAGGTCAGGCATAACATTATGACCACCTGCTTAATATTGTGTTGGCCCCCCTTTTGCTGCCAAAACAGCCCTGACCCATTGAGGCATTGACTCCACTAGATCCCAGAAGCTGTGCTCTGGCACCAAGATGTTAGCAGCAGATCCTTTAAATCTTGTAATTTGTGAGGTGGGGTCTCTTAAAGGATACTTACAGGACTTAAAGGACTTACAGAATGTAAAGGATACTTTTGATAGATACTGACCACCGCAGACCGGGAACACCCCACAAGAGCTGCAGTTTTGGAGATGCTCTGACATACATTTTGGCCCTTTGTCAAATTCGCTCAAATCCATTTTTTTCTGCTTCTAACACATCAACTTTGAGGACAAAATGTTGACTTGCTGCCTAATATATCCCACCCACTAACAGGTGCCATGATGAGGAGATCATCAGTGTTATTCACTTCATCTGTCAGTGCTCATAATGTTATGCCTGATCGGTGTATTTAGAAAATAGAAATATCCTTTATTTGTCACATATACATTACAGCACAGTGAAATTCTTTCTTTGCATATCCCATCCTTGGAGGTTGGGGTCAAAGCGCAGGGTCACAGCACCCCTGGAGCAGAGAGGTTTAAGGGCCTTGCTCAAGGGCCCAGCAGTGGCAACTTGGTGGGGCTTGAACTACCGATCTTCTGGTCAACGACCCACCACCACCCACTATATTATTTACTATAAAAATATAAAGACATTTCTACAGTGAGAAATCAAAAGAAATGCTTTATTTAAGTAATGCTGTAACATTGCCTTGGCTATCTGCTTGTCGAGGTCATGTTGGATATGAAGCAACTTTAACAAAAACAGTCGAAGACCTAGCTAGCTCAGCATAATGTACAATTAATGTACAGATAATGTTTCCATCTGCACTGAACTGTAGCCAAAATGTTTGTACTGGTTCACTTTTTTATACAAAATTATACTGCACTATTACACAGCTAATATTTTTCTCTATATTTTCTACACAGGTAATTGTGCTTTAAATTCTTTATTTTTTTATGTTTCTATTTTAATTGTTGTGCACCAATACACCAAGACAAACTCCTAAAACCCACAGCACTTGGCAATAAAAATTATTCTGATATCGATTTGATCAAGTTGTTATATAGTCACATGCCGTAGCGAAGCGTCTGGCAAATGCCAAAGTGCCAGAAATGCAAAACATACATAAGCATAATTAGTCAAGTTTGTGATCAAACTGTCAGAATGTCTGCAATCTTCATGCGCTGTCCCGTCATCTTCAAAACAGAGAAGTTTCTCTCTCTTTTCTGGTAATTACAGTGACATTAGCCAGTCACAGGAAGCTGCAAGCTTGTGTATGTAGAAGAGGAAAAGTACATTCCTCTGGTGTTATGCCACTCTGTGAAGCAGTATGGTCAGCAGTTTCAGATTTGATGTGGTTTACTGGCTTCATGGAGGAAGTGCATGTTAGCCTTTACCCTCCCTGGTTGGTAGGTGTCACATGTCACATGGAGAGCTGGCTGGTGAATGGTGTCATAACAAGCAAGACGTCAAGAAATTGTACTTGCCAATATGCAAATTCCAAGGTACTGTAGTAGAAGAGCATACACTGATCAGCCATTACATAAATTTGACATAAAAATCACATAACTAATAAACTATTAACTAGCCTTATATCTATTTATGAGGCTCCTGTCCCGGGGTGGGTCAGTTCTCGAAGTTGGAAGCAGGAAAAATGGGCAAGCATGAGCATCTTCACAAGGAGCTACATTAACAAGGGTCTCCAAATGTTTTAAATCTCAATCCAGTTGAGTATTTGTGGCATGTGCTGGATGAACAAGTCCACCCCACAGAGGCCCTACCTCAAGGATCTGCGGCTAAAGTACTGTATTGTGCCAGATACCACAGAACACCTTCAGAGGTCTTTTGGAGTCCATGTCTTGATGGATCAGAGCTGTTTTGAGGCACAAGAAGGAACCTACACAATATAAAGCAGGTGGTTTTAACGATATGGCTGATCTTTGTATATACATATGGTAAATAACTGAGATTTAGATGGTGCAATGGTCAGAGCAAAGAAAACACCCTCTGCACTCATATCTTCTCACACCATTTCAACCCAAAAGAGGCACAATATGGGAAGAAATGTCAGGGTATACTGGGAAAGGCTGGAAAAGTAAGAATTTATCAGGCCTGTCATAGGAAATTCCCCAGGAACCCTCGGATCCTGGCCCGGGGATTTAAAGCCGTGGGGCCATGATGAGCCAAATAAATCTCCGCTGTCCCAGGGGAAGTCCTGTGTAGAAAAGTAAGGGTGGTGAATTTTGTCTTCTTTTGTCAGGCGATATTATAAATATGTCAGAAGTGCAAAAGAAGAGTAGGTACAAACTATTCATATCACCATTCATTCATAATAACTTACTGAGGGATTCGAGTGGCTCTGTTTGAATACTATGGAAAGTTGCAGCTGATCATAATAAAGAAGAATATTTCAATTTTTTAAAGATGACTAATGGTTACTGACTAAGAAATAATAAATGGATAAAAATATGATGGATGGGTGTAAAGAGAGGTGAAGTGTTACATATAGGACATCAGGACCCCAGTACATTGTCCTCTGACACCTGTGCTGGACAATGGATGAGCTGCTAAAGCAGGGCCACAGAGGTGATAGTGCTACACACATAGTTTCACCCATGGGATTGAGCATTCTTACTTGCTGTTAATTTGTGTATGTGTTGGCATTTTGGGGAGGACAGAGAGAGTGCTTGACCTTTGTGTCATTGCGTAATTTCTGAGGGACCAGTTGGTGGAATGTCAGAAAAACAAAAATTTGATATTTAATTAAATCACATAGTATCAGAATATTATGTATAACTAGATGTTTTGATGCACTGTATTGTTCCTAATAAATTGGACGGTAAGTGTATACATATATTACATTCAACTAAATCTAAGAAAACACATCCCAAAAGGGCGTATATTATTTATGTTCTTATGATGCAGGGATGGAAATTTTCTAAAGAAGGTATGAGACAGGTCAGGCAAATGATTAATTATTTATTAAATATGCTTAGGTGTGTGTGTGTGTGTGTGTGAGAGAGAGAGAGAGAGAGAGAGATGGGTGTACTGAGTGTACTGAGGCGCCCTGTTAAAACACCCAGTCAGGGGTCTAAAGCATGAAATTCTAATATGATGTGTAGTTTATCTTTAGCACTCCAACAGACCTGAGAAAAAGCCTTCTGGCATGGTATCACACACACACACACACACACACACACACGGGATTCTTTCTCACGGTGTCAACCAAATATGGGGTGTAAATATGGGAGAAAACGATGTGAATGAATTAATTTTGAAAAGTAAAAGAGTGAGAGGATGTGAGAAAGGAATAAAAAAAAAAAGAAAGATATAAAAATAATTTATGAGATATTTTATATTTCAGTGATCATATGTCTAATATGCTGTGTAGATGAAATGATATACAAAAAAAAGAGAGAAAAAGCAATGAGTTTGTGTACATTACAAATCTCTCATTGTCTCTATCTCTCATACTCTATCTAAAATTAAGAGCCCAAAATGACTGAATCAGATGAATTCTTTATGCCTTCATTTCTTCTTTTCCTTCCTGCCTGTCTGCTCGCTCTCATGTTATTTCAAATCCGACCCGACACATGCTAATGTCACTTTTGTCTCTACATCGATAACACAACCGTCTCAGTATTACTGTCCTTAACATGGAAAATAATGTAGAGATCAAAAATGAGATAGCACTGTACACATTTACATTAACTGGGGAATTTATTCACTGTAATTTACTCTTTTCATTTATTTTAGTCCTGGGAATGTTTTTCAGATTTCTCTAATTATTTGCATTACCTTCTTTTCTATCAGTTCCTAAATGCTGACTAAGACTAAGATTAATCTAAATATTTTCCTAGGTTCATTTTGTCACACATTATGTCATGACACATTAAACTCAGGTTAATAGATTTTTTTCCCCCTCCATTTTGCTTTCTCATGCACAAAGACATTTAATCCAATTAATTAAATTCATTTTGCTAAGGCGACCGGGGGATCTGCGGCTCAATAGTTGACCCTTCGTCCACAGAATCGTTTCATTCAGTCAAATCCCATCCCTGAGGTGAACATATGTAAACATATTTAACTCATCATACAGTAGAATGATCTGCATACGTCCCTGTCAGCACATCTGACCAGTCATTAGTATTAATTACAGACTCTTAAAGGAATCCATAAGCGCTCATTTGCTATCATATGCCATAATTAGGGGTGGCATTAAGGTCACTGTGTCTTTAACTGTACATGACAGAGAGTAAATATTCTTCATCAAATGATCCCGACAGCTTTTATGACCCATTATCTGATTAATCATGTCCTGATACCCATAACTAATTACATTAATCTGTAGTAGTGGTGCAGCTTAGTTAATAAATTTAAACAGCCCTTTTTACAGCTTCTGTCTTAAAGATCACTGTGTATGAGAAATGATTAAAGCCAGTGGGAGTGAATGATGTGGTATGGCGTGTGTGTGTGTGTGTGTGTGTGTGTGTGTGTGTGTGACAAGGGTTGAACTTCTGCATTTACGTATGCTAATAGTATCTTACAGTGCATGACAATCCAAACATTTATCAGAATTCTTTAGAAATTTGTGGTAATGGCTGAACCTTAATGAAAATTCTGTTAGTTATCTTTAATGCATTATTAGCATAGCATTCCTATCGATTAGCACAAGTAAAAATCTCTTGTGCATACATGCAGGAACACAAGACATATTCATGATTTTTTCCCCCATAAGTCCATAATCTTAATACTATCTTAATATAATCTAAATATCTAAACATTTTTTCAATTCAGTTTTATTTGTGTAGCCTTTTTAACAGTGGACATTGCCCCAAAGCGGCTTAAAAGAAATGTATACATTTGGATATGAGTTATAAATGTTTAATTTATTCCTAATGAGCAAGCCTGAGGCAACGGTGGCAGAGGAAAAACTCACTGAGATGATATGAGGAAGAAACCTTGAGAGTCAACCCATCATCTGAATGGCACCAGATTGAATGATTATAAATAATTGTCTATCAATAACTGTGTAGTATATGATCAACAAAAAGTGGGGCACTGGTGGCTCAGTGGTAGGTTTCTTGCCTACCATGTGGAAGGCCCAGGTTTGATTCCCAGCCAGTGCCCAAACCCTAGCCCCTGGATGCAGTGCCAGTCCCAAGCTTGGATAACAATGGGAGGGGGGCACCTGGATGGACACCTGTGACAAGTTGTTGTGTGGGCCAGTTGTGGTGCCCCCTCACACACATAGGGAGCAGCTAAAAGATCAATATATGATCAAAAAAAGTGTTATTCTGTAGCACTATCTTGCTGAAGTTATGAACTCTTCACTGCTGTAGACTTGAGTTTCTAAGTGGTATTGTCCGCAGCAATCCCATGTATCTCCAGGCTTTCCATGTGAACAATCCTTATCAATAGCAAACATCCTCCAAGTGATGAAAACTTCAACCAGAGCTAAAGCATCAGGATGCATCAAATTATTACTATTAGCCAGCTTTCATTAAACAGACAAAATATAACCATACATTTGTCCCTTCATGTAATTTCAACTTTGATTAGTTTCTTCTACAAAAGGCATTCTGAAGATTCAGTGATTGAGAGAGTGATCCACTTCATTTGTGTTTATCAAGACCTTCTTCTCAATCACAGCTGATGCCATGTTATAGATGTGTCAGTGAAGTGGGTTTAAATGATTTAGCCCCAATGTACATGAAATCTAGTGGGACATTTCACCAAGCGCAATCACCTGACATGAGTGTCATCGATCATCAATCTACAGTTTGAGATAGAAAGGAAACAGCAACAGCACCTACTTGAGTCGTGGCTCAAGTGGTTAAGGCTCTCAGCTGTTGTTTGGGGAAAAGGGTTCAAGCCTCAGCACTGCCAAGCTACCACTGATGGGCTCTTGAGCAAGGCCCTTGACCCTCTCTGCTCCAGGGGTGCTGTATCATGGCTGGCCCTGTGCTCTGACCCCAACCTCCAAAGTTGGGATATGTGAAGAAAGAATTTCACAGTGCTGTAATGTATATGTGACAAATAAAGGCTTCTATTCTATTCATAACAGTGTGTATATAACAATTTTAGGTAGGCTCACTGGCGGTGCTGTACTTTTACGTTTATGAGAAAAAAAATCCACATTTTGGGCTAACCAACTGTTAACAGCAAAACTCGTGCTTTTATACGTTTTATACTTGAAAGCAGAAAACGAATGGAGCCAACTATGTTAATGTGAGCTAAAGTAAGTCATGCTCAAATACTGAAAATAGGATAAGTGCGACGTGATTTAATGAAGAGGTCAATTTTAAGATGGCTAGATTTTAAGCTTAATACGAATGACATCGATAAATAAATGTAAAAATGCTAACCTGCCCCATATGACTGTGTCTTTTTGAATATTGTAGTGTTTTGTTGCTTTGTGCAGTTCTGTATTGTGCTTTTGTGATCCTTCGTCTGAGCTCTATTATTAAACGCTTGCGATAACATCACAGAGGCGTTAGCCACAGTGGTCATGGGAAGATGAACTATCTTTGACATGTTAACAGTGATACAATACATCAATAAGTCATGCCAGTGCAGAAATAAATAAACTGTATAAACATAGTGCGATTGTGAAGCTGTCAGAAGAAACTAATCATAGATGGGGAAAATTACTAGATTAACATAACCTAATAAACACCAGACAATTATGCATTATGTGGCATTTAAGCTTGCATGACCTTAACTCACCCCTCTATCCCCTCACTTCTCTCTCTCTCTCTCTCTCTCTCTCTAAATATATATATTTTTAAAAATGGATCTAATTGATTGCCTTTAAATAGATCTAATTGATTGCCTTTTAATGATAATCTGAAAGAAAAAAAATATATAAATCTCTTACAAAAATATAATTAATTATAAATTAATCCATTAATAAAAAATTGTAATTAACACCCAGAGTTAACATTGTAAAAGGGAGAATAAGGTAAATTTTTGGTAATTAATAGGAATTAATTAATAGTTTATTTGAAGTAATTTTATCTTGAATATGTCATTTATAACATGTTTTATAGTGTTAAAAAATAACAAAATTATATATATGTCAACCATCAATTTATTCTTTATAACTATTAATCAAATCAAATAAAAAAATAGTAAATAATCTTAAAATAAACAATGTATGTTTCTTTTTTAATTTGTCTTTGGATATCTCATCAGAAACGCTTGATGAACTTTCTTCTGAATTTTTTTTCTGTGCATCTCTCATAGAAACTGAAGAGTGAGCGAAGTATAAAGTTGAACATCACACCTTTAGCATCAGGGCCTCTGGTTTTCCCTCTATGTCTTCTGTGTCAGCGATGGTTACTTAGCTGAACACACACCTGCTCCCTGCTATAAACAAAAACCTCACGCATGTAAAGTGAAAGCATGCAAAGTGCTAAAGTCAGTAATCTCTTTGATAGGAACATGAGGGAGTGATGGAAAGACGGGGAGGCCTGAGCCTGGAGGTCCACCACGTGGCAGACGTTTGTCTGAACTGCATGTGTATGTGTTGACAGCTTTACATCCTTTTATCACAGCGATAAATGAGCCTACGGCTGTGACAGCAAAGCACGGTGTATACAGCTACCTGTCCATGAAATCATAAAGAAAATGTGAGAAGAGAAGAGAATGATAGCTCTGTCGGTAGGCTGGGGTTAAGCTCTCGGCTGGAGCGGGAGTGAAAGCTGCTGATGGGGACGGCCAGCATGGTTCACTTTGTGCTGAAGCACAGGGCTGAAAAAGCTGCGTCGGGTCTTTACCCTGAGCCCACCGAGACAGAGTGCTCGCTCACCTGAGCCCCAAGTTGCCTCCCTCAGCGATACACACACACACCCTTCAAATGTATCACACACACACACACCTTTTCACTCACTGAAATGGTCATCAGCGAGGTCATTAATTGTAGAGTTCCCCTGAGGCTGATAGACAGAAAAAGAGGGAGAGATGGGAGGAGGTTAAGAAGAGAAGCAGTCTTATTTGATGTGGGTTGAAGGTACTTCTGCCAGGCCCTTAGCTGGGTTTTGCTCTGTAAGCACTCTTAACCTCTTGTGTGTGTGTGTGTGTATGTGTTCTTGCACATATGTGTGTGTGTGTATATATATACAGCGTGTGCATTAGAGTTTTCATTATCACATAATTTTGCTTTTGATGTAAAATGTAAAATTGGTCTGTATTTGTCTTTGTGCATAACAGCTAAAGTGCATTTGTGCGCAATCAATCTTAATGCAAACGTACGAGTGTTTGTTTTCACGTTTCCCATGGTGTGAGCGTTTTCTTGTGGCATGAGCATCCAGCGAGCCATAAATCCCAGCTGTTTGTCTCATTTCCGTCTCATTAGAGAGAAGAGACCAAGTGCATGGCTGTGGACCATGAGATTGGTAATTAAGGTGAAGCCTAATGAAGGCAAAATTAAAAACATCAGCTGCGCAAACTCAACCCATCAACTCGGAGCTGCTGACTAGAGAGACAAAACGCTGAGAAGTCCAATGATGCTCAGGACTAACTAACTCAGAGATCTGACTCTTCACACTGTACATCACACACTTTATTCACTACAGGACGCCCAGTAGGCAGACTTTTTGTGGTTAATTGTCTTAAGTAACAACGTTTTCGCTCTACCAGGTCAGCTTTTCATTAAGTCTCTGGATTGTCAATACACACTCTCACACCTACACTTCTTTACATGCTCAAACACCAGTAATAATGAAAGAATAAAAATTACTAATAGGAAATGTACTAATGTATTTTGCATGTACGTTTATGGAGAAAGAGTGAGTGAGAGGAATAAAAACATGACCTTTGCCCTGGATGAAGTGACAGATTCATTTTCCAGTGGCCTTATTTGAGGGTGTTACTGTGTGCGAGCTCTTGTCAGAGTCTAGGTGACTCCAGCGTAACTGTCTTTGACACCGGACAGACTGTAAATGCCATAACTGTCCCTTTGCATTAGCCCTGTCACACCCACTCACCACTCGCACAAACCTTTAAAAAAAAGAGAGCATTTAAAAGCCCCACTCACACCTGATTACAACCATGACACTGTCCATTCATGCATCATTAAAAAGCCAAAAGCACACTGAGGAAATGAATTATTTTTTTTTATTTCAATTAATTGCATTCATTTCAAACCAATATATTCTTAATCTTAATTGTAAAGAGATAAATCAGTGACAAAAATTCACAGAGTGTCTAAAATATTATGTAATTAAACCTTATACATGAAGAACAGATTTATAAAGAACATATGTGTGTATGAATAAAATGCAACGGTAATTAAAAATAGAAAAGTACCATAAATAAAAACAGTATAAAAAATGTAAAATAACGTGCCATAAATATACTATATATATTTGTAAATAATAGTTTAAAATAATAATAATAATATTAATAATAATAATATTTTTATTAAATAATAATTGTTATATATATATATATATATATATATATATATATATATATATATATATATATATATATATATATATATATATATACAGTATATATAGTACAGCCATCTTCTCCAAAGGCTACATATAAAATATAATAAATAAAAAAAGCCCAAGATCTATATTCTCATATATATATATATATATATATATATATATATATGAGAATATAGATCTTGGGCTTTTTTTATTTATTATATTTTATATGTAGCCTTTGGAGAAGATGGCTAGACTGTACAGTTTTATTCATAATTAGATCAAATTTGCTCAACAAATGTAAAACTATGGAGTGAAAACTATGGGGTAAAATATCATAAAACATTATTTTCTACACAGTTTTTTTGTCTTTTCCATTACTGTAGAGAGTACGCTCATGGAAAAGGGTGATAAAATGAGACCATAAATCTTTCTTCAGTTTGTCCCTCTTGAGAAAGATACTAATGTAGAACCCTACAAAAGAGAGTTTTACATTCAGAGAGGGTTCCAAGTAGAACCTCTTTAGCAATCGAGGACACCGTTTAATCCTCCATATTCCCCCTCTCTTCTTTTTTTTTCCGGAAAGTGTGTCTTGATGTGTATTGTTCAGTCTAGTTTCTCAGTACAAATCTTGCAGTCGTGTAACCTACAGAGTAAAAAAAAAAAAAAAAGTGTTTGAGTTTGATTGAGGATTGACGTTGACAGGGATTGACAGTAGAAACAGCTCAGAGATTGAACATTTGGCTAGTGAAGATTAGGAAGGTGATGAAAGCAGAGTTGGTGGATGCCTAAAGGGGAAAGGTGTTGGAAAAAAAAAAGTATAAAAATGTATAAAAATACAGTCTTTTTTCCTGTTAATGCTTTTCAGACACAGAGGCCAAACAAAATACAAGAATGATATAAATTCAGTAACAATATGTTGCAATAGTGTAATAGTGTTCTAAGACAAGGACTTCAAATGTGGATATAAATGGAAATTGTGTGTTTAAAGGAAGCACACTGTGAGGACCAGATACAGAACATTAGTCAGAAGATTACAGGGATGGAGGGAAAACAGTGCTGAGGTTTCTGTCAAAACCAATAATAATCCATTTGTTCATTTTCAATTATCAGCCACTGGAGTATTAACTCACACAAGCATCCAAACAACTGCTTTCTGCTCTGCCTCCGCTAATGAGTACAATAGTGTGTCCCAATGCACATTTGTGTACATTTGTTATTTCACCCCTCTCTCTCTCTCTCTCTCTCTCTCTCTCTCTCTCTCTCTCTCTCATGTATGGCTATCAGTGATAAATGATGCCTTGTTTTGGTTAAACCCTAGCTTAAGAGACTAGTGTGTGTGTGGGTGTGTGTGTGTGTGTGTGTGAATGATTTTTGTGTACAGTATATTTCATTTATATCTGTATTCTTTTTTCTGATCTATATATCTGTATTTTTTAGTATTTGCCATACAGTCTAACCCAACCATTGAACCTTTGTTTCATTTAAGCACTGCTGCAGCAACTCAGAGAGAGTGAAAGAACCAGGAGGAAGAGAGAGAATGAGAGAGAAATGTACCTGATTTAACACTGATAAATTGAAAGAATGGAATTATTACTGTACTCTGTACTATACTCTATGTTCAGGCATCATAAGAAAAAGGACATAACGCAAATAGACCGAATGCAGTGTGTAACTGTGCACTGACATCCCTGCATAGCTCTACCCGTATCCCAGACATGCCTCAAATCCCTTTAGCCAGTCCAAACCCCATGCAGCTGTTATTTGGCTATAATCTTCTACCTCTCCAGCCGTGGCTATGTGAGGATCGGGGAAGCCTCAAACTTAATCCTGTGATGTACATATTTAGTCTTGGAGGCTCTGAAGTGCACAGGCAAACATGCAGAGAAATCATGTGAAATTTAAATTTCAGGAAATCAAAAAAGACTTTTTCTATGTGACTCAAGCCACAAAAAATCCTGTTTGAAAGCCATGTATATATTCAGATATACATGTAAAAGGAAAGCTGTTGCTTTTATTGCTGAATATCTTGAGGTTTGTGATCCTCTGGTCGTGTTTGGGTGTGTGTGTGTGTGTGAGAGAGAGAGAGGGAGAGAGAGAGAGAGAAACACTACATTAGTGAAATATAACCTTAAACACTTGTCTTGCACATTACTTGTTTTTCATCTCATTCTCCATATTTATTCCTAAATCTCTGTATGTAGTATTTTTCTGATATATTTTCTTATATTGTTATATTCTGCTATATTTTGTAATATTTTATATTTTCTTATTTGTTATATTTTTGTACCCTAATTTGGGTATTTTAGTATTTTTGTTATATTCCTTCCTATTTTATCTATTACCTGTGTTTGTGGATACTGCTGGAAACTTTCTATCTATCTATCTATCTATCTATCTATCTATCTATCTATCTATCTATCTATCTATCTATCTATCTATCTATCTATCTATCTATCTATCTATCTATCTATAGATGTCCTATAATGGAAAAGATGGGTGTGTTTTGTATTGTAAATTTAATGTAATGTGAGCAAATCCATAACTATTTCTAATGATCTGAAAAACATAGAGTTTATTTCTGATAAATGCGATTAATAACAAATCAACTTTGACATCTAGATATCGTTGAGATTTGGGTACTTTCCGTCGTTACAAATGGCCAAAAACCACCCAGTATAACAGGAAGAGGCCATTTGACAGACACTGCAAACGGCCAACCACAGGCCGGTGGTTTTCTTTGGCATGTGTGGGAAGAGGAGTGTTGGGAAAAAACAACAAACAGATTTGTGTACTGCAAACTGGAAATTGTGGTTAAGTACAGCCTCAAAGCTTGATGCATATAACATATGAGTCTTATTCATTTGGGTTTTTTTTTATTCCAAGGACTCCAGTTCAGATTCCAGTTCATTGTTAATATAATTTTCAAAAGCTTGCTGCATGATATACAAATACATCTAATCTAATGAGATTGGTTTCTAGCCAAAAATACTGGTAGTAATCTCCCACTTATTTGTATATTTAGCTCTGTATCTAAAGAGGAAGGGAGCAAAGAGTCTTTGGATCAACAGACATGTGAGTCAATATAGAAAACATTGAATATAGAAGAATTGTGAAAAGATTTTTTAAAAAATAATCTTGAATATATTTATTATGAGTAACACTGGCTAATAAGAAAAATTTGTATATAATTTTGGTAATAGTTAGATCTAGTACAAATAATAAAAAATCTTTATCGCTAATGCAAGTTCTCTTAAGGATAATGCAGCACCAAGGTTATTCGAAAATAGCAATCGTTTGTTAATTAAATAATAAGTTACCAGATCAGGCTGTGTTTTGGTTGCTGGTTACTGGTTAAACTATGCTGGATTTTTCACCGTGAAGTGTTCTAACCTTGATGTTAACTGCAAGTTGATGTTTTGTCAATACTAGTTCATTAGATCATTTTCGAGCTAACGTTACTGTAGGCTAATTAACCAACATCAACGACATGCTAATGGTGGTGACGCAGCTAACGTTGATGTCAGGTGAAAGCTTGTTGTGTGCTATTTTACTGGTTTTACTGGCTATTGTAAGGTTCACTGTTATTACATGCTTAATTTTTAGACTTTGAGTAAAGTTGATTCACAAAAATCACTATTTTAGAGTGTTAAGTTAATGATAGCAAGATATTATGAGCCTATTTTAAACTTTCACTGCGGTAGAAGTGTGTAAGAACAGCACACGTAACATCTAACATCAGGTCTGAGCAGTTGCTTTTATTTTCCAGTTCCAATCTCAGTAGGCTGAGATTTTTATGGATTGTCTCTGCACAATGTTCTTGAGAGTGGTCCAGTTTATTTACTAACTCTGCTCTTCTTGCTGTGTCATACATGTAGGAGAGGACATGAGGAAAGCATGGGGTAATGGACTTTCTACATATTCGTAGAGACGTAAAAAGGCAATGCCAAAACCTGTGGCAGAGAAGATGGGAGATGGATGGATAGATGAATGCGTGGATAGATTTGGTGTGGAGGAATGGCCTTCAACCTCAAGTCCAACCTTGTTACCGGTAAAAGAGTGAGAGAGAGAGAGGCTGAATAATTAATAGTAAGTATTTCAATAGGCTGCACCCGTCTTTCCTGATGAGGAAAGTGTCAGTCAAGCAGGACCTCACTGCAATTGAAAGGCAGTCTGGAAAAGTGAGGTGTGGGGGGGTGAGTGTGTGTATGTGGAGACGGAGTGTTTATGTGTGTATGTGTGTTGGCAGTTTGGACAATCAAGTGTACACTTTATCTCCATTTTGAATTGGAACCTTGGCTCACCCCCTGTTGTCCCTGAAAGTTTCAGACTCCACTTCTGATGTGTCCTAAAAGTGATGTCAAGTAAAACATTTGAAGAAAAGAAACATTGCTGAGGTGAGCATAGCATTTTGATTCTGAAACCTTCCTGCTCCAGGTGACTCTCCACCTCAGTGTGTGTGTGTGATAAAAATCTAATGGCATGAACTGTCCATGGTGGCGAGGTCTGTCAGAGCTCGAGACTAAATCGGTGTTAAGTCCTGACAGGCCATTCCATCTCATTCCATATGGCTGAATTAATAAGCTCTTATAGTGAAGCAAGCTACTTTATATAAATATTAATATTTTGTTCAAAAAGAAAAATTTACAGTTATTAATTAATGACACAACCACATGTTAATTGCCATTATTTGAATGACAACAACACAGAAACCAAAGTCTCATCAGCAACACAATTCAATATTTCACACATTAGTTGCAGTTTTACAGTTAAAATAAAACAGGTTTTATTTACATTAGTCTTTTTCTTCTTTTTCTTCTTCTTTCGGCTTTTCCCTTCAGGACTGGCCACAGCGAATCATCTCTCTACACCTATCCCTATCTACTGCATCTTCAACACTTGCACCCACTAGCTTCATATCCTCATTTATTACATCCATATACCTCCTCTTTGGCCTTCCTCTTTGCCTCCTGTCTGGCAGCTCCATGTCCAACATTCTCCTACCAATATACTCACTCTCCCTCCTCTGAACATGTCCAAACCATCTTAATCTGACCTCCCTAACTTTGTCCCCCAAACGTCCAACATGAGCCATCTCTCTGATGTACTCATTCCTAATCCTGTCCAACCGTCTCACTCCCAAAGAGAACCTCAACATCTCTTTGTCACTCCCAAAGAGAACCTCAACATCTCTGCTACCTCCAGCTCTGACTCCTGTCTCTGTCTCAGTGTCTCTAAACCACACAGCATGGCCGGTCTCACCACTGTCTTGTACACCTTCCCCTTGATTCTCACTGATATTTTTCTATCACACAGAACTCCTGACACCTTTCTCCACCCATTCCAACCTGCCTGCACTCGCTTCTTTACCTCTTTCATTTTACTCTCAGTTTCGTTTACATTAGTGACTTTCAGCAAATCAGTAGAATAAACAGTTGTACGCAACAATAAACAGGCAAAGAATAATAATAGAAATAATTAGCACACAAGCCATAATAAAGTTAAGAGCAGATGTATGAAGAGAAGAACAAGGAGATGTTTATGGATAAAGAGGAGCTCTAAATATCGAGGTGAATACCAAAGTTTGGGTGCTACAACACCAGAAGTAATGATCCTTAAAGGAGAAGTTCACTTCTAAAACAAAAATCTACAAATAATTTCCTCACCCCCTTGTCATCCGAGATGTTCATGTCTTTCTTTCTTCAGTCGTAAAGAAATGATGTTTTTTGAGGAAAACATTTCAGGATTTTTCTCTATATAGTGGATTTCAATGGTGCCCCAAAATACAGTTTAAAAGCAGCTTCAAGGGGCTTAGAAAAATAAAAAATTGTATACTTTTTAACAACAAAAGCTCACCTAGCACAAGCTCTATGTACTACGCAAGCTACGAATTCTCCATACTAGTAAACACTGGGTCTGTAGTTTGCCTCAAAAAACATAATTTCTTTATGACTGAAAAAAGAAAGACATGAACATCTTGGTTGACAAAGGGAGTGAGTAAATAATTTGTAAATTATTGTTCGGGAAGTGAACTTCTCCTTTAATAAGCTAACAACAAGCTAACCTTAAAGACAGTTGTTTTAAGCTTTGTAGGTGAGAAGAAGGCTGTTGTACTGAATAAACTAGGGGATGAACTGAGGGCACGAAGCCTTTATTATCGCCACACATACATTACAGCACAGCACAGTGGAATTCATTTCTTCACATATCCCAGCTGAGGAAGTTGTGGTCAGAGCGCAGGGGCAGCTATGATACAGCACTGGAGCAGGGAGGGTTAAGGGCCTTGCTCAATTGCTCAACAGTGGAGCTTGGTGGTGTGGACTCTCATCCACTTGAGCCACCACTGCCCTGTTAAATTATGAGGTATCAGTGTATTTATAATGGAATATGTTAGATGTGGAATTTCATACCCTTTAGGTTTGGGTGACTCAATAAGACGTGCTGGCTGAGGGAACCATCCCAGTTTTTGGATATTTGTCTAAAATTACAGCTGGGGAGATGAAAATTAGATAAGATAAGATAAACCAGACATTACAACGCTTACAGTTACAACCGTTTAAGGATTATTTGTCT